>NC_141687.1:1867882222-1868079722 GCF_964263255.1 Lissotriton vulgaris | reverse complement strand
GTCCTTGCCAAATTGCTGCGGAGCGTCCATTTGAGCTGGCAAGTGGCGAGGAGCGGTCCATGCCCCCTCCATAAACATCACCAGAGAGAGTTCCGTTTTGCTGGGGGCCACCGGTCCTGCAGGGCGGGCTCTAAACCAGGAACGGAGATCCTGGGAAACTGCGGGTAGAACCACGAACAACAAAAGAGCCCCACAGTGACTGACGATTCAGCTGACCTTTATTCGTCATTACATGTGCAACATTGCGCTCTTTACACCTAACGCGTTTCGACGTCACTTACGTCTTGTTCACAGGTGAGCGTAGTTAAATTAAAACCAAGTGGTGTTTGCCTGCCAATAACTTCAGGTCCCAGCATGCACCAACAATGTTAAGGGAACGTGCAAGTTGATTCTTATTGCTGCTGATTCTTATTGCATATATATATATATATATATATATGTGTGTATATATAGAAGCTCTGTCTCGCCTCGTGTTTCGGAAGAAAAGAAAAGCACTCTCAGGAGCGGGTTCAAAGTTTATTGTAAAACCCACAGCGACCAGACGCGTTTCGGCGTTTTGCCTTCTACGATGGTAAAGTGCGCGTCTGAGGCAGCCATTTTTATTTACATCAGCACATTGTAATGTACGACATAGAGAGAGGACAGATTAACAGAGGTATGGGCGCCATCTTAACCTAGTCATCTATATCTCTGAACCGGCTGTTTACATTTGCCTTATTTCAAAACAAAACTTTTCGATTCATTTATCATCATTTGAGAAACATTATTTAAAGTCCATTATAATGTTACTGTATAACAATAAGGCCCTGGATGGGCTTGCACCCCTTTGCATTCTCTCTTATATCCGTCCTTCAATCTCGCCCTGGATGGGCAAAGTCTGTACATAATTCATTCACTTCTATTCTAATCACATTAAACATATGCCCGCATATAAATACAATCTTTACATTTTCTTTAAAGCATATACATTCGTTACACATTTGATCTTTTCCGTTTTACTTTTCTCTTACACTGATCATCATGTAGCCATAATTCATTTAACATCTTATGAACCTCTTATTTGCCCAGATGTACTGCTAGTTCTTCATGGGTATTCAGACCTTCAGGGTGCCTCGTTTGTAAGTCAATGATGTAGTGAGACTCTAGTCTTCGCAGCATCATTAATCTGTCACCCCCCCTAGGGTGTACTGGGACATGGTCTAATATGAAAAATCTGAGCAGATCCCTGTCACTTTTATGTTTCAGTTGAAAGTGCCGGGCTACCGGATATGTCATATCACAGTCTTTTATAGCCCTGGTATGTTCTAGGACTCTTTTTTTGTCTCGTGGATGGTACTCCCAATATATTGGAGTTCACAGGGACAGACCAGACAGTACACCGTGTATGGTGTGCTGCATGTCAAGAATTTTCTGATCTTTCTCGGTTTGTCAATCCCTGGTACCCTATATGAAGAGACTTTTCTGCTGCTCGAGCACGCCTTGCATTTGCCGCAAGGAAAAAATCCCTGCAAATTATTGGACAACAGTGTTGATGGCTTTTTATCCTGGTAACTACTCATGAGTGTATCACTCAGCGATCTTGCTTTTCTAAAGGTGAGTAGCGGTTGGGATGGAATATCCAATCCTATTACTGGGTCTAGCTTTAAGAGGTTCCAATTTTTCTTAAAGATTTTCCTCAAGTCCCCTGCCTCTTCAGAAAAGGTCGTGATCATTCTGAATTTGCCATTATCAGTGCTCTTATTTCTTCCTTTAAATAATTGCTCTCTGGGTGTATTATTAACCCTACTGAAAGCTTCTTGCAAGGTGCGTTCTTCATAGCCTCGTGCTCTGAATCTATCCATGGATTCTTGTGCGTGTTTCAGGTAGTCTACCTCTCTAGTATCATTCCTTTTTATCTGCAGGAGCTCCCCAAACGGAATACTTCTTGTTAGTCTGGGTGGATGACTACTCTGCGCGTGCAATATTGAATTGCCCGCTGTAGGCTTTCGATACAAATTGCTGTGGATATTCCCGTCTGTTATGCATACCTCCAAGTCCAGGAAGTGTACTGAGGAGGCACTGATCTCAGCAGTGAATTGTAAATTCACCAAGTTGTGGTTTAGTCTATCTATGTATTCCAAGGCTGTTTCTATGGATCCTCTCCAGATCACAAAGAGATTGTCTATATAACAATGCCAGGTGACTATATTTTTGGTCCAGTTGTGATTGGTCTCCGCTCAGGCCGCCTGCTCCTCCCAGCAGCCAACGAATACATTTGCATAGCTGGGGGCGAAGCAGGTGCCCATTGCGGTCCCCGAGACCTGGCAATAGTATTGCCCTTGGTACAAAAAGATATTGTTATTTAGACTAAATTCCAAAAATTGCAGGACCATTTCATTAGGAGTTGTAAATTTTACTGGTCTATTCTGCAATAAGTAACTCACTACTTCAATTCCATCTGTACGCGCAATGCATGTATATAGACTGGCAATGTCCATTACAATCATTACATCGCCCTCCCGCCAATGCATGGAATCAATAGTTTTGACAAAGTCCCTGGTATCCTTCACATAAGACTTCAGTGACATTACAAACTCAGAAAGAAAGTGATCAATGTAAATGGAAATATGTTCTAAAAGACTCGACTGTGAGGAAACAATCGGCCTCCCTGGTGGTTCTAGTGCATTTTTGTGCACTTTTGGTAAATGATAAAAACATGGAACAATGGGATTCAAAATCCTTAGAAACAAATACTCCTCTGTTACTATCATGCCTTTTTCGTACCAGTTCTTAAGTAACGCATGACAATTGTTAATGCTTGTGAGATATACACTTTTATTTGTTTTCTCGTAGAATGACTCATCTGATAATTGTCTTAGGGCTTCCTTATTGTATGCCTCGTAGGTTTGAATTACTACGTTCCCGCCCTTTTCTGAGGGCTTATATACAATAGTGTTGTCATTTTTCAGCCCTTCCAACGCCTGAATCTGTTCATAGGTTATATTATGCCTTTTAGGTCTTCCCCGTTTTTTGTGTCTCATTGCCATAAGTTCTTTCGTGACAACATCAGAGAAAGTGTCAATAATGTCTGTTGGCAACTGTGGTTGAAAGGTGGATTCAGGTTTAAATGTGATTAGAGCACTTTGTTTTTCCACCCCAGCTATTCCCACAGTCATTTGTTGTTCCGTATCTAATTCATTCTCATTTCTCAGATCTTCCAAAGTTTGCATGCCTGCTAAGTCACGGCCCACTAGTAAATCTGTTGCTAAGATGGATTCCTTATGGGTCTTATCCCTTTTGGGCTTCATTTAAAAGAACTTGTGGAGTTTCAGCTTCCTTATGAACTTAAAAAGGTCAATGTGAGTCTGTGTGTATTCTAGGTTTTTCTGAGGACAAAAGGAAAACCCCAGCTTCAAAACTCTCTCTTCTACCGGGGGTAATGTGTGTGTGTGTGTGTATATATATATATATATATATATATATATATATATATATATATATATATATATATATATATATATATCACGTTAGTGATAGATTCCTTACCTTAGAATATCCCCAGGCGTCAGACTGGATCCGGAAAATTTTGCGTAGCAATACCCCTGCGCGCCGGCAGGCGTCGACCGCGGCTCCGAGCCCGTCATCGGCGTCGTTAGCGCCGGAATGACGTCGTCTGAGTACATAGACGCCGCTCATGAGCACTGACGTCGGTTCTTCTTTTTTCCACGCCAGCTAGCGCAGATCCAGAGAAGCTCTACCCCTTAGTCTTTTTTGACTAAACTTTTTGATCTTTTTGATAATTTCTTTACTCGAGTCTTCGACTCCTACGGTGCCGGTAGGGATGCCCGGGTTTAAACCCTGTTCCAAGTGTGACCGACTGATGTCGGTTACCGACCCCCATCGCCGGTGCCTCAAGTGTTTAGGCCTCGACCACGATGAACGCACCTGCTCCGACTGCCGGGCCCTGACGTCTAAAGCTAGGCGGGAGCGGTCCCGCAAGCGACTGGAACTCCGGCAGTCGGCCCTGCGCCGCTCCAGGTCCCGGTCCCACAAGAGGTCGAGGGACAGGTGGCGGGGTCGGAGCCCTCGCCGTTCCGGGAGTGGACACTGGTCGTCAAGATCCAAGTCCTCTGGTAAGAGGCATGAGAGGCCGGAGAGACACCATTGTTCCTCCGGCCCACCCCAACGCTCGCGCGATGCGGCCGGGGGTTCGGGTGACACCACCCACGCGGCTCCGACGGAGTCGCGGACGTTGCCGCCTGCCCCACACCTTCGGGTCCCTGGGCATGACGCGACGCCTGAGGAGGTCGAGCGGTACCTCATGGCCATGAAGTCCCTCCCTCCTCAGCCGGGTTCCGTGGCGCCTCTGGGTCCAACGGCCCCGGCTGGAAGGCCTAGCGGGTTGGGTGCTTCGGCTCCGACGCCGTCTGGCGATTTGGCGCCGCCGGCGACTTCGGTCCCGGCGCCGCAGACCCTCCCTGGATCCGCTTTCGGATCCTGGTCGTCGCCGGTCGACCTCACCGGCGCCGGCCCAGCGGGTGTCTTCCCCCGGCGCCTGCTATAGGCGCCGTCCCCGATCCTACTCTCGGTCCGGTTCCGGCGTCGGAGCGGCGCCGCTACCGACGGCCTTTGGGGATTTCTATTTCCATGAACTGGCCCCATCTGCTGACCCTGAACTACAGGAGATGGGTGACGAGGGTGATTGGGAGGGGTCTGAGGACCCTCTGGCACGGGAGTGCCAGTCTCAACAGGACTGGACATATGAGCTTGGGGAGGCCAGTGGAATTAACACTTCGCCAGACACTGGATTTGTCTCCCCTCCAACCGTGGCTACGGAGGAGGGGGCAGCTTATAGTGTAGTGTTGACAAGGGCAGCCAAGGCCCTAAACCTTGAGCTCCATGTCGCGGCTGTGAGGACTAACCTCCTCACTAAGGTCCTTAAACCGCAGGCAGGCTCCAGTGAGACTCTACTGCCGTTCAATGAGGCCTTGTGTGACGTTCTTGTGGACACTTGGTCCAAGCCCGCCACAGATCCGCCTGTGGATAGGAACGTGGCCAGACGCTACCGCCCGGCCCCGGGCGACCCATGCTTTTTGTCCACCCATCCCACCCCTGAGAGCCTGGTCATCCAGGCCTCCTCTTTCAGCAGTGGGGAGAGCCTTGGTTAGATCTATTCGCCACAGAAGAGAACGCGCAATGTTATCAGTTCTGCGCGTTGGAGTTTCCAAGGCGGCACTCGCTCAGAGACGCTTTTCGTCCGAGTGAAATTGCGGTCTATTGTACGCCTTTCCGCCTATACCACTTCTGCCAGAGTGCTGAAGAAGATCAGGCACGATCGGGCCCAGGTTATCCTTGTGGCTCCGGACTAGACACGAAGATACTGGTATCCCGAGCTACTCAGCATGTCATTCGATCCCCCGATTCGTCTGCCTCTTCGGGAGGACCTTCTGTCGCAGCAGAAGGGGACGGTCCTCCACCCGAACCTGTCCAGTCTCCACCTACGAGCTTGGAGATTGAGCGGCGACAGTTGAGGCCATTTGACTTTCCTCCCGAAGTCTGTAATGTCATTCTGGCAGCCAGGCGTCCCTCCACGAAGTCGGTATACGCCTGCAGGTGGAACAGATTTGTGGCATGGTGCACAGCAAAGGCTGTGGATCCACTCTCTGCACCCCTTTCTGAGGTTCTCCTCTTCCTTCTTTCTCTTGCCCAGCAGGGCTCTGCTCTGGGCACTATCAAGGGTTACCTTTCTGCCCTTTCCGCCTTCCGCCTTCTTAAGGCTACCCGATCAACCTTCCTTGTTCAAGTCCCCGATTGTAAATAGGTTTTTGAAGGGCATCACACACATGTTTCCTCCTGTTCCCTTCGTGATGCCCCAGTGGGACTTGAATCTTGTGCTTACCTACCTAATGTGTGCTCCCTTTGAGCCGCTCCACAACTGTCCTCTCAGTCTTCTTACCTTGAAGACTGCCTTCCTGGTTGCCATCACCTCTGCTATGAGAGTGAGTAAGCTCCAGGCTCTTTCTTCTACACCTCCTTTCCTCTGTTCATCCGGACAAGGTTGTGTTGCAGACAAGACCCTCTTTTCTGGCCAAGGTTGTCACGGCCTTCCACATCGGTCAGTCCATTACCTTGCCCACCTTCTTTCCGCCTCCGCATCCCTCGAAAGAGGAAGAGAGGCTCCACCATCTGGACCCAAAACGTGCGCTCTCTTACTATCTGGATCGCATACGCCAGTTCCAGGTGGATGACCAACTCTTTGTTGGTTACGTGGGCGCTAAGAGGGGAAAGGCGGTGCACAAGCGGACCATCTCGCGGTGGATCATCTTGTGTATCCAGGCGTGTTACTTCTTGGCTAAGAAGGAACCCCCTGTTGGACTGAGGGCTCATTCCACTCGGGCCACGGCGACTACCACTGCCCTGGGCCGAGGAGTGCCCTTGCAGGACATTTGCCAGGCAACTACGTGGGCCTCGCTGCACACGTTTGCAAGACACTATTGCCTGGACAGCCAAGTCCGGAGGGCTGGCTTCTTTGGCCGTTCCGTCCTCCAGGACTTTCTGGTGTGATTATTGGTTCGCAGACCCACCACCGGGGTTGGTATTGCTGGGGTATCTATTCTAAGGTAAGGAATCTATCACTAACGTGTCTTTCAGATGCACAAGTTACTACTTGTGTAACAATATATCTGTAAGAGACATTAGTTAGTGATAGATTCCTTACCGACTCCCCCATCCTCCCCGTTCTGCGAACCGATATCTAGGGTTAAGGTCATCCCCTTTCAGGGCCCTAGTTTCATGGCACCTGTGTTGGTTCTATCATGGCTTTGCGTATCTGGCTAGGAAAAGCTGTGTATCAGAACTGACGTCAGCGCGCATGGGCGGTGTCTATGTACTCCGACGACGTCATTCCGGTGCTAACGGCGACAGACGCGGAGCCGCGGACGACGCCTGCCGGCGCGCAGGGGTATTGCTACGCAAAATTTTCCGGATCAAGTCTGACGCCTAGGGATATTCTAAGGTCTAAGGTAAGGAATCTATCACTAACTAATGTCTCTTACAGATATATTGTTACACAAGTTGTAACTTGTGCATATAGGGGTGCGTGTATGTATAGGGGTGTGGATGTGTATATGGATGTGTGTGTATGTGTATATGGATGTGTGTGTATGTGTATATGGATGTGTGTATGTATATATGGATGTGTGTATGTATATATGGATGTGTGTGTGTATATAGGTGTGTGTGTATATATGGGTTTGTGTGTGTATGTATGGGTGTGTGTGTATGTATGTATGGGTGTGTGTGTGTATGTATGTATGGGTGTGTGTGTGTATGTATGTATAGGTGTGTGGGTGTGTGTGTGTGTATATGTATGTGTATATATATATATATATATATATATATATATATATATATATATATATATATATATATATATATATATGGGTGTGTATGTATATTTATGGGTGTGTATGTATATTTATGGGTTTGTGTGTGTGTATGTATGTATGGGTGGGTGGGTGTGTGTGTGTATGTATAGGTGTGTGGGTGTATGTATGTATGGGTGTGTATGTATGTATGTATGGGTGTGTGTGTGTGTATGTATGTATATATGGGTGTGTGTGTGTGTGTGTGTGTGTGTGTATGTATATATGGGTGTGTGTATGGAAATATGATTGGGTGTATGTATACAAGGGCAACTGCCCAAAACGTGTCAGTTTCGTTTGCTGCCATTTACCTAATTAAGTAAACAACTTGCCTTAACTTTGGGATTCGTGCTGCTTTCTGTTTCTGGGGGACCGGAGTTACAGTCTGCACTTGCTGTGTATTCGAAATCTTTTAAATAGGGATTATCCCGTGATTTGAGTCTTGTGATGTTTAAAAATGACAGTATTTTGCATTAGCACTTTATCAACAGTTTTTTGCACATTACGATAAAATTTGAAATCGGGGATTATCCCGTGATACGTTTAGCAGTCAATGCTGAAATGTTGTCTGTGTCTATGATTTAAGGCATTTTGCATGTGACCATGTTCCACCAATGGCTATACATTTTGACCAGCATTTGCACTTTAAATGTTGCCTCCTCCCCTGCATGCGTCATGTGACCAAGGCCTCTGTGAAGGCCGAAACGTTATGCTGAGGTGTGCCGTCTTCCCGATTGAATAAAAACACTGCTCACCTGCATTTGGGTCTCCTCTCTTCTTCTGCGCTATCCAGGATTGGGCTCCAGGCGAGAGCAAGCAGAGATTATTTATATATATATATATATATACATATATATATATATATATATATATATATATATATATATATATATATATATATATTCATATACACATACACATACACATCACAAGGTCTTGACCAGACCTAAAAGTGAATGTATGAATAACCTTCTAACAAGGTCTTGTGCAAACTGGCAAGGTGTAAAATTAGCAGTAAAGTTGGGCATCACAGTGTTATCTGACCTATGAAGGTGAATGAATTATTTATCTTTCTCTGCTAATATTTTTGCTTCCTGTATGTTTTTGATTTATGTTGCATGCAAGGAGATTATATATAATTACTGCTACAAAAAATATGCTTCACCTTGAAAGAACAAAATGTACGAAAATAATCTGAACTAATTGATCCTGCATTCTTTGAAACATCTTACAAACCACAGAGCGTATACTTGTACAGCATTACTCCCTCAAAACACGCCAGTGTTGCCAGACCACAGGACATCCGCATCTTAGAAAAGCAGATGTTTTACATATGCTTCTTTTTAAGAACATCGGTTGGCCACAGGGGAAAGTAAGACGGCCGGATTTGGAAGGATAAGTGAGGACTTGGAGTGCTTTTTACTTAACTCAAATAAGATGAGATAAAGTGAGTTAAAAGGAAGAAATGACAAAGTAGATAAGAACACACTTAAGAGAAATGGTCTCTTTTGCCAATGCTGAATAGAAATGTAGGATAAACTGCTGCAGAAATGGATTTCACATGTTTTGTTAAACACGGTAATCAATTCCACAACTAAATCACATTGAGAAGGTGCCTCCACCAGTTTTTATCTTTAAAAAGAATTCGCTGAATGTAGTAGTCGTACCCAAACAAAGCAATTTACATCTTTTGGATTCTTGGAATTGTGGCACATGCAATTGACTGCTTGCCTACCTGTCTCATTTCCTTTATTTGAGAAGGGCTAACCTACTTTGTTAATTTCGAATTCGACTTTGTTACTGAAACTTTAGTTTTTTTCCAGCACAAGAGGAATTCATGGTGACACATAGCTGTGCAGTAAATGTTGCTGCTCAGAGGGGAATCATAGCAACCAAATTAAGATAGTGCATGCAATTAATCTGGAAATGGCAGTAGTCTGGACTGGAGCAAATGGCTGCAACCAAAGAGTGGAACTCATTTGGGTAATTATATAGATGCAGATTGTCAAATCTCTTGGCGTGTCGCCACAATGTGCTGGATGGCAGCCTTCCTGTCTGTGCAGTTTTATTCAGCCATTTGTTTATTTATCTGATGGTTTCCACACACAAGCCACAGCGTTATTGGTGGCCACTGGTGTGAATTGTGAAAAGGCATAGATTCTGACTCACATATTTTTAAAGAGTATTTGCTCAAATATGTGGTCTAGAAATGTGGTGGTCTTAGCAGATGGGTGTCATCAGGTCACCTTCTGAGACCAGATCATTAAGTTACAAGACCACATGTTAATGTTAAAATGGAGGTAGTACCAACACAGTCAAGCACAAGTTGATTATGAAAAGAGGGTAATTTCAGTAAAATTTTGAAACTCTCTTTTCAGGGGTACCTCCCACATATTCCTCAGTCCCATAATGTACACATAGTACCAGTTTTTTCTCATGTGCACATCCAAGGGAGAGATACTTATCTTCAACGTTTTCCACAAGTTGCTGCCATATTGGTCATGTCTGACAATTCACTGTGCGATTATCTCTATGAAAATGTAACGCTTGTCTGTACCCAGACATTACATTGATGTCTGATCATTATTGTAATTAACCAGGGCGAGGACATGAAAGGGTCAGCCTAGCAGCGATTCACTAGGGCTTCAGGCTTGGGTGAATTGGAAGATGCTGCTGGGATTTTGTTTCTTAGAGTACCTTTTTGAGATTGATGAACAGTAGTCATTGTTAGGGTTGTTTTGCACAAGATTAAATGTTGTTTCTCCTTGACTAGTTTGAATTGTAATTTTGTTGTTTCTGGCTGGTACTTTCTTCGAAGAGCTGGCATTTAAATAAGGGTTTCTCCCTAATAGAGTTGTTACCTCACTTGCGCACATCCCCTTTGTTGATTAGTCGATGGGCACTGATGTCGTTGTGGATTAGTTGTGGGTGGTACATCATAGGCCCTCTACTGAGATGCCTGAGGGTTGCAGCTCCACTGTCTCTGGGTGATACATCCTAGATCCTTTACTGAGGTGTCTGTGGGCTTCTTGGTGATATTTATAGATCCTCTCCTGAGGTATTTGTGTGCTTTGCCTTCAGTCTTTGAGTGATACAGCCTACATCTTCTGAGTTGCCTGTGAATTTCCTTGGCTTGTTCCTTTGCCGCTTCTTGGTGGGCCCATCGCCTCTTCACATTGGTATCTGAGAATTTTCTTTGCTAGTGTCTCCGTTGCATTCTGGATGATGATCAATAAACCGTCTACTAGTATCTGTTGTAATCCCCCACCCTGTTGGAGTAGACCTCATATGACTCTTAATTAGGTACTGTACTTTCAGTAAGTATGCATATAGTGTACCTATTCCTCTCATACTTTTGTTACATGTCATGCTTATACACCATGTCCTGATTGGATTAGTTTCTATACCTTACCCATGACACCAAAGTTCTTCTCATATTGACCACAAACAAAAACCGTATTCCAACCATGCACAGTAAATAGAGTGATCTCTTCGTAAAAATACAAAAGCGCTATGCACCTCCCAAAGGTTGAGGAAAGTGCTACATAAATGCCAGTACATTACAGTTCATTTTAGAACATCTCTATCTCAAAGTTGTTTGTCCCAGATATCAACGCTATTTTTCATTTGTTATTTGTACTTCCATTTAATTTGATTTTCCCTTGAGAGCATCAGTGTGTTAGAGCAGGTGATCATATGCCACATGTCTCAACTGTGGTGAATTATCACATCAGTATAGGGAGAGATGCAACCATAGCAAAGCTCTGCACAGTGAATCCTTTTAGTCATCTCTTTACTACTTCCAAATTTGGAATTGTAAAAATAGAGAGAGAGGTGATGTACATGCATGACCGCTTGCTGTTGACAATCTCCACTTGTTCCGTTTGTTTTTCATGGTAAGGATGTAATACTTACATTTTAAGACTCAAGCTATCTTATTTGCAAAGTGGAGATGTGCACTTTAAAATGGTATACAATTATCACGTAGTAGCTATGTATTTACGGCAGAGAATACTACAATTCTGATTTCTGTAATTCGCCTACTGTCTGACGGATTTGTTTTCCATTCCGAATTAACTCCTGCTTTGGCAGATTGACATTTCCTAGACATTGTTAATGAAATATTTAGTTCTGAGGACAAAAAGTAAAACATTGGGCATCATGTTATCTCTCAGTATTCATGTAAACCAGTTACAACACCAGAAAAACAAGCATTTACAATGCAATGGTTTCGCCTTTTGAAAAGTTTGAGCTATTGGCATTGTAAATGACAACATTTTTATTTATGTGTTTGTTTTGAAAATAAATAAATAAATGGCATTGTCATTTACAATGCCAATAGCTTCAGAAAGCTTAAGAAAAGACAAGTGTGAACGTCGTGCAGGGCCAAAACACAATTATGCTCAACAAACTCCTAAATAATTTGTTGCATGCAAATAATAATAGGAAAACTAACACCGAAACATGCTGCACACTTACTAAAAAAAAAATCTATATTGGCATTATTAAAACACTAGTTCGATTTCTGAACTCTAAGCATTATACATAAACGCAATAACATCAATGCATCAATGCACCAAAACCGATAAATAAGGCACATAAGTCATGCCATGTCTTCTACTATAAAGGCCTAGGTTTGGGGTAAAAAACTCAAAGTATACATTATACCAAGGGATAAATATTCATCTAGGGCCCTTACTACAAATTTTAGGTAAAATCAAGGGGTATATTGAGCAATGTGGCGTAATTGCATAACTTCGGAAATTTCATAACAGGTGCAACATGAGTTTATCAAAAGTATGTCCGATTATGCCAGCAGAACAAAAATGTTATCTCGGCCTTCTACAAAGCGGCCAGTGACTGTGTGAAGGTGAAACAAAAGAGCTAGATGTACATCGGCTCAAAATCAACTTCAAATTTAAAAAGTGCAACACATGTAAAATCAAAAGAGTTGATGCATCATACACATTCTTGATGAATTATGTACACGTTTAATACATCCTATTTTAATATGAGTGAAAAGTCTTCCGCTTTAAAAGCAATCTTCTTTGAAACTTTTGCAACTAAAAAGGTCATACGAACCATGGTTCTTTTGAGGACATTTAAAACAGTTTATGTGTCACACTTAAACAATAATGTGGGAATATATGTTTGAAAGGGGAAAACAATGACATTGTTACACATCTAGCCTTTGATGCATCATTTATGACCGCTTTCTTCTGAAACGGGAAACATACCAAGACTCACAGATCGCTGATGCTAATTAAAACATTGATGAAAGCATGGGGTGTACCGAAGATCAGACCAGAGAACCTATACTGTAAATGTATTTCTGATTGGTGCCGGTAGGAGACGGGGGTTGGGGGGGGGGCAGAGGATCGGGTGCAAGCGAGCTCCACACTGCTTGGTGCCGGTAGGAGAGGGGAGTGGGGGGGGGGGGGGCAGAGGATCGAGTGCAAGCGAGCTCCGCACTGCTTGGTGCCGGTAGGAGAGGGGGTGGGGGGGCAGAGGATTGGGTGCAAGCGAGCTCCGCACTGCTTGGTGCCGGTAGGAGAGGGGGGTGGGGGGGCACCCACCCTCACTCGCCCACCTCACTCACCCCCTCACCCTCGCAACACTCTCACCCTCACCCCCTAACACACCCCCACACCCCCCTTCACCCTTACACCTCCTCACACCCACTCTGACCCACTCACCCTCTCACCCACCCTCACCCCCCTTACCCTCTCACCCACCCTCACCCCCCCTCACTCACCCTCACGCACCCTCACCCCCCACTCACCCTCACACACCCCACTCACCCTCACACCCCCCACTCACCCTCACCCCCCCCACTCACCCTCACCCCCCCACTCACCCTCACCCCCCCACTCACCCTCACCCCCCCACTCACCCTCACCCCCCCCACTCACCCTCACCCCCCCACTCACCCTCACCCCCCCACTCACCCTCACCCCCCCACTCACCCTCACCCACCCTCACACACCCTCACCCTCTCACACACCTTCACCCTCTCACACACCCTAACCCTCTCACACCCTCACACCCCCTCACACTCACACACCCTCACCCTCACACCCCCTCCCACCCACTCACCCTCCCACCCACTCACCCTCCCACCCACTCACCCTCCCACCCACTCACCCTCACACCCCCTCACCCTCACACCCCCTCACCCTCACACCCCCTCACCCTCACACCCACTCACCCTCACACCCCCTCACCCTCACACCCCCTCACACACCCTCACGCCCCCTAACCCTCACACCCCCTAACCCTCACACCCCCTCACACTCACACCCCCTCACACTCACACCCCCTCACACTCACACCCCCTCACACTCACACCCCCTCACACCCCCTCACCCTCACACCCACTCACCCTCACACCCCCTCACCCGTCACCCTTACCCCCGTCAACCTCACCACCGTCACCCTCCCTCACCCTCACACCCCTCCCCCTCACACACCTCCCCCTCACACACCCACACACCCTCCCCCTCACACACCCTCACCCCCCCACCCTCTTGCACCCCTCACCCTCACCCACCCTCACCCACCCTCTCTCCCCCTCACCCTCACTCCCCCTCGCTCCCCCTCCCCTCAATCCTCCTCCCCCTCAATCCTCCTCCCCCTCAATCCTCCTCCCCCTCAATCCTCCTCCCCCTCACCCCCTCACACTCTTCACACCCCCTCACACTCTTCACACCCCCTCACCCTCACACACACACCCTTACCCTCACACACCCCCTCACCCTCACACACACCCCCTCACTCCCCCTCAGACCCCCTCACCCTCACACCCCCTCAACCCCCACACCCCTCACCCTCACCCTCACACCCACCCCAACACCATCACACCCCCTCATCCTCACCCTCACATACTCACCCACCCTCATTCTCACACACCCTCACACACCCTTTCACCCTCACACACACCCTCACTCCCCCTCCCCCTCACACCTCTCCCCCTCACACCCCTCCCCCTCACACCCCCCCCTCACACCCCCTCCCCCTCACCCACTTCCTCACCCTGACCCACTTCCTCACCCTGACCCACTTCCTCACCCTGACCCACTTCCTCACCCTCACACACCTCCTCATCCTCACACACCTCCTCACCCTCACACACCTCTTCACCCTCACACACCTCCTCACACCCACCCCAACACCCCCCTCATCCTCACGTCCTCATCCTCACCTGCTCATCCTCACCCCCCTCATCCTCACCCCCCTCATCCTCACCCCCTCATCCTCACACCCCTCAGCCTCACCCCCCTTAGCCTCACCCCCCTTATCCTCACCCCCCTCATCACCCATCCTCATCCTCACCCACCCTCACACATCCTCTCACCCTCACACACCCTTTTGCCCTCACACACCCCCTTAACCTCACATACCATCACATCCTCACACAACCCCCTCACACCCTCCCACCCTCACACCCTCCCACCCTCACATGCCCTCTCACCCTCCCACCCTCACATGCCCTCTCACCCTCACATGCCCTCTCACCCTCACACACACCCTCACCCTCCCTCAACCTCACACCCCTCACCGTCGCACCCCCTCATCCTCACACCCCCTCATCCTCACACCCCCTCATCCTCACACCCCCTCATCCTCACACCCCCTCACCGTCGCACCCCCTCACCGTCGCACCCCCTCACCGTCGCACCCCCTCACCGTCGCACCCCCTCACCGTCGCACCCCCTCACCGTCGCACCCCCTCACCGTCGCACCCCCTCGCCCTCACACCCTCTCACCCTCTCACCCTCACACCCACCCCAACACCCTCTCCCCCCTCACACCACCTCACCCTCACAACCCCTCACCCTCGCATCCCCTCACCCTCACATCCCCTCACCCTCACATCCCCTCACCCTCACATCCCCTCACCCTCACATCCCCTCACCCTCACATCCCCTCACCCTCACATCCCCTCACCCTCACAACCCCTCACCCTCACATCCCCTCACCCTCACATCCCCTCACCCTCACATCCCCTCACCCTCACATCCCCTCACCCTCACACACCCTCACCCTCACACCCCCTCACCCTCACACCCCCACCCCGTCAACCTCACCACCGTCACCCTCACCCACCCACACACCCTCCCCCTCACACACCCTCACACCCCAACCTCTTGCACCCCTCACCCTCACACACCCCCTCACCCTCACACACACCCTCACCCTCACACACACCCTCACTCCCCCTCCCCGTAGCTCCCCCTCCCCCTCACTCCCCTTCCCCCTCCCCCTCACTCCCCTTCCCCCTCACTCCCCCTCACTCCCTCTCCCCCTCACTCCCCCTCACACAAACCCCCTCACCCTCACACATCCCCTCACCCTCACACACACACACCCTGACTACCCCTCACGCCCCCTCACCCCCACACCCCTCACCCTCACTCTCACACACCCTCACCCACCCTTTCACCCTCACACACCCTTTCACCCTCACACACACCCTCACCCACCCTTTCACCCTCACACACACCCTCACTCCCCCTCACCCACTTCCTCACCCACTTCCTCACCCTCACACACCTCCTCACCCTCACACACCTCCTCACCCTTACACACCTCCTCACCCTCACACACCTCCTCACACCCACGGCTCCTCACCCTCACCCCAACACCCTCACACACCTCACCCTCACACACCTCCTCACCCTCACACACCTCCTCACACCCACCCCAACACCCTCACACCCCTCACCCCCCTCATCCTCATCCCCCCTCATCCTCATCCTCACCCCCCTCATCCTCACGCTCACCCACCCTCACACATCCTCATCCTCACCCACCCTCACACATCCTCTCACCATCACACACCCTTTTGCTCTCACACACCCCCTTAACCTCACATACCATCACACCCTCACACACACCCCTCACACCCTCCCACCCTCACATGCCCTCTCACCCTCACACACACACCCTCACCCTCCCTCAACCTCACACCCCCTCACCCTCACACCCCCTCACCGTCACACCCTCACACCCTCTCACACCCACCCCAACACCCTCACACCCCCTCACCCTCACACCCCCTCACCCTCACACCCCCTCACCCTCGCAACCCCTCACCCTCACATCCCCTCACCCTCACATCCCCTCACCCTCACATCCCCTCACCCTCACATCCCCTCACCCTCACATCCCCTCACCCTCACATCCCCTCACCCCCCCTCATCCTCACAACCCCTCACCCTCACAACCCCTCACCCTCACAACCCCTCACCCTCACAACCCCTCACCCTCACAACCCCTCACCCTCACAACCCCTCACCCTCACATCCCCTCACATCCCCTCACCCCCTCACCCTCACCCCCCTCACCTCCCCTCACCCTCCCTCAACGTCACCCTCATAACCCCTCTCCCTCACAACCCCTCTCCCTCACATCCCCTCTCCCTCACAACCCCTCTCCCTCACATCCCCTCTCCCTCACATCCCCTCTCCCTCACATCCCCTCTCCCTCACATCCCCTCTCCCTCACATCCCCTCTCCCTCACATCCCCTCTCCCTCACTCACTCACCCTCTCACCCACCCTCTCACTCACCCTCTCACCCACCCTCTCACCCTCACCCACCCTCACCCTCTCACCCACCCTTTCACACACCCCCCACCCACCCTTTCACCCTCACCCACCCTTTCACCCTCACACACCCTTTCACCCTCACACACCCTTTCACCCTCACACACCCTTTCACCCTCACACACCCTTTCACCCTCACACACCCTTTCACCCTCGCACACCCTTTCACCCTCGCACACCCTTTCACCCTCGCACACCCTTTCACACCCTTTCACCCTCGCACACCCTTTCACCCTCGCACACCCTTTCACCCTCGCACACCCTTTCACCCTCGCACACCCTTTCACCCTCGCACACCCTTTCACCCTCGCACACCCTTTCACCCTTGCACACCCTTTCACCCTCGCACACCCTTTCACCCTCGCACACCCTTTCACCCTCGCACACCCTTTCACCCTCGCACACCCTTTCACCCTCGCACACCCTTTCACCCTCGCACACCCTTTCACCCTCGCACACCCTTTCACCCTCGCACACCCTTTCACCCTCGCACACCCTTTCACCCTCGCACACCCTTTCACCCTCGCACACCCTTTCACCCTCGCACACCCTTTCACCCTCGCACACCCTTTCACCCTCGCACACCCTTTCACCCTCGCACACCCTTTCACCCTCGCACACCCTTTCACCCTCGCACACCCTTTCACCCTCGCACACCCTTTCACCCTCGCACACCCTTTCACCCTCGCACACCCTTTCACCCTCGCACACCCTTTCACCCTCGCACACCCTTTCACCCTCGCACACCCTTTCACCCTCGCACACCCTTTCACCCTCGCACACCCTTTCACCCTCGCACACCCTTTCACCCTCGCACACCCTTTCACCCTCGCACACCCTTTCACCCTCGCACACCCTTTCACCCTCGCACACCCTTTCACCCTCGCACACCCTTTCACCCTCGCACACCCTTTCACCCTCGCACACCCTTTCACCCTCGCACACCCTTTCACCCTCGCACACCCTTTCACCCTCGCACACCCTTTCACCCTCGCACACCCTTTCACCCTCGCACACCCTTTCACCCTCGCACACCCTTTCACCCTCGCACACCCTTTCACCCTCGCACACCCTTTCACCCTCGCACACCCTTTCACCCTCGCACACCCTTTCACCCTCGCACACCCTTTCACCCTCGCACACCCTTTCACCCTCGCACACCCTTTCACCCTCGCACACCCTTTCACCCTCGCACACCCTTTCACCCTCGCACACCCTTTCACCCTCGCACACCCTTTCACCCTCGCACACCCTTTCACCCTCGCACACCCTTTCACCCTCGCACACCCTTTCACCCTCGCACACCCTTTCACCCTCGCACACCCTTTCACCCTCGCACACCCTTTCACCCTCGCACACCCTTTCACCCTCGCACACCCTTACCCCCAAACCCTCTCACCCCCTCACACCCTCTCACCCCCCCACGCCCTCTCACCCCCCACACCCTCTCACCCCCCCACACCCTCTCACCCCCCCCACACCCTCACCCTCACACACCCTCTCACCCTCACAACCCCACACCCTCTCACCCCCCCACACCCTCTCACCCCCCCCACACCCTCACCCACCCTCTCACCCTCACAACCCCACACCCTCACACCCCCATGCCCTTGCACCCCTCACCCTCACACACCCCTTCACCCACCCTCACCCACCCCCTCACCCTCACCGACCATCTCACCCTCACACCCCATACCCTCACACCCCATACCCTCACACACCCTCTCCCTCACACCCCTCACCCTCACACCTCCTCACTCAACCTCACACCTCCTCACTCAACCTCACACCTCCTCACTCAACCTCACACCTCCTCACTCAACCTCACACAACCTCTCACAACCTCTCACCCCCCCCACACTCCCCCACTCACCCTAACCCCCTCACCCTCACTCCCCCTAACCCCCTCACCCTCACCCTCACCAACATAGCATACCAAAACAAAGCAAAGGATAGCAAAACATAGCATAACATAACAAAACAAAACCTAGCCTAACATAAAACAAAGCATAGCATAACAAAACATAGCAAAACATAGCACAGCATAACAAAACATAGCAAAACATAGCACAGCATAACAAAACACAACACAACATAGCATAGCATAACACAACATAGCATAGCATAACACAACATAGCATAGCATAACACAACATAGCATAGCATAACACAACATAGCATAGCATAACACAACATAGCATAGCATAACACAACATAGCATAGCATAACACAACATAGCATAGCATAACACAACAAAGCTTAGCATAACACAACATAGCATAGCATAGCATAACAAAGCATAGCATAACAAAGCATAGCATAACCAAGCATAGCATAACCAAGCATAGCATAACCAAGCATAGCATAACCAAGCATAGCATAACCAAGCATAGCATAACCAAGCATAGCATAACAAAGCCTAGCATAACAAAGCATAGCATAACAAAACATAGCATAACAAAACAAAGCATAGCATAATAAAACGCAACAAAACATAGCATAACAAAACATAGCATAACAAAATAAAACAAAACATAGCATAACAAAACATAGCATAGCATAGCAAAACATAGCATAACAAAGCATTGCATAATAAAACGCAACAAAACAGCATAGCATAACAAAGCATAGCAAAACAAAACATATAATAGCATAGCAAAACATAGCATACCAAACACAACAAAACATAGCATAGCATAACAAAACATAGCATAGCATAACAAAACATAGCATAACGAAACACAGCAAAGCTTAACATACCAAATCAAAGCATAGGATGGCAAAACATAGCTTAACAAAACAAAACCTAGGATAGCATACAGCATCCCTCCGCACCACCACAGCATCACTCAGGGGCACAACAACGTCACTATGTGCTACCACAGCATCACTGAACACAACAGCATCACTCGTTCGCCATCACAACATCACTCAGCGCCACCACAGCATCAATCTGTGCAACCATTCAACAACACCTGGTTCAAATATGTTCTCTTAATGTTTCAAGCTTTATTAGAAATGTAACAAAAAGATGTTAATATTTCACTTCTGTTTTTGGATATTCGTCACAATAAAATACACTGAACATAATCTTCACAAAAGTTATTTATAAAACTTTAAGCTATTGCCATTATAAATTACAATAACTTTTATTTAAGTATTAATTATTGAAAAAAAATGAAAAGCCATTGTTTGTAATATCAATACATGTAAGTCACGTAAATACAGCACATATTGCATTACAAATGCTATAGGTGTCACATTTGCGAAATTTATAACTATTGGCATTGTAAATGACAAAGCTATTAATTTCGCTATTTTCAAAAACAAAACTTTAAAAATGTGTCATTTACAATACCAATAGCTCAAACTTTCCTAATGCAAGACCTATTGCATTGCAAATGTTTGTTTGGGTGGTCTCTCACTGCCACTCTTTAAGGGGGGAGAGCCGCCCTGTCGTTGCAGTCCTGCTGTCACCTGTGTATGATCTTTGGCTTGTGTTCCATTGTTCCATCTGGGTTCATTGTAGTTTCCACTTTGATCACTGGGCGGGCAGAGGTGAGCGCATCACCTGTTCTGGGTAGCGCAGCACCTGTTCTGGGTAGCGCAGCACCTGTTCTGGGTAGCGCAGCACCTGTTCTGGGTAGCGCAGCACCTGTTCTGGGTAGCGCAGCACCTGTTCTGGGTAGCGCAGCACCTGTTCTGGCTAACGCAGCACCTGTTCTGGGAAGCGCAACGCCTCTCTCCAGTGTAGATGTTCTGAGGTTTGGCCCTCGGAGGTTGAGGAGTTACCAGTGTCTCAGTTGGACATCCAACCTACATGGAAGCTGCTCTTCACCCTCCTAGCCCCCCTCCTCCCGGTCTACTAAGGCATCGCCGTCTGCCTTTTTTCTCCCACATCCTCCTCTTGGGGTTTCCAGGGGAGGCATGCAGCGGCCTTTCTTCAATCCAGGCTCATCCATCCTTCGCAGTGTCAAACATGGTGGTATTGCCTTGTTGGATGGCTTTGAGCCGGGCTGGGTAGAGAAGCGTGTACATGACCTTAATTGCTTTCATCTTGGCTTTCACAGCAGCAAATAATTTCCATTGTTGCATCCTTGCTGTGTAGTTCGGGAAGATCATGACCTTATTTGATTGGATGTTGACTGATTGTAGGGTGCATCCAGCTGACAGGATTGAAACTCAGTCTAGGTTGATAAGTAGCCTGAGCATTATGGCCGAGGCAGTGTTCCCGGGGGAGGCTACTTTATAGGTGCCCTGTGCGCTTTTTCAATTATGAAGCATGGTCATAGGTCGTGTGCGTGCGCCGAGGATATAAACCTATCGAGGAAGACAGTACTCGGGTGGTTCCACTCCACCTCTTCCAGTATCGCTGCAAGTCAAAGTTTATTACAGTGAGACCGACTCTCAGCTTCCTAATTTTTCCTCTCCAGATTCAGCACCACCAGTCGGAGTATAGTGAATTCCTCTTGAGGGCTCGAGAGTTGTCTTCCACTGAATATATTCGCATTTCTACTTCTGTTGTTTGGTCCGCCATTTGCGGAAGTCCGGTCATAGATGGGTAACCTCAGATCTGATGCCTCCTCCTGCCCCCATCCTGACCTTCAGCACTATCCTCAAATCATCCTTTATGGCTTGGAGCATTTCAGAGTGTGGTGAGCATTCAGTCGGTGGGCTAATCTGTGGTGCAGAAGCATTTACTGCTGCTGTCTGTTTAACCCATCCCAACCGTGTAAAGTGGTCTGTCTACCTGCCCTGCTGTGCCCACCTCCCTTCACCATGATGTTAGCGGGGCAGGCACCTGCTGGTGTAAAGTCCTTTGTTTTGGGTCTCAGCAGACTGGGATATGCATCCGGAGTGGTGTGTAGCGGGGTGGGGTACCTCCACCAATTATGTGCCATACACTAATGTAACCACCATTGCCAAATTAAGCAGTACCACCTGACCAGGCTCGCTGAATGAACAAGGCAGCCTTCCTCGAATTTCCCAGGACCGACCAGCATTCCCTGTAATCTTCAATGTCATGAGGTTCAACAAACTGTTCAGGACTACTTGGTGCCAGAGACACTGAATATCTGTTGGATTCATCTGATATTGAAGGACAAGGATCAGGGAATTGCAAGAAAGTTCCAAAAGGACTGACTTGAGACCTCTGAATCACCTTAACCAAACCCAATTCTGCTAACTGTCTCAAGACTTGAGATACTACACTGGCTATCATGGCAAACAGCAGAAATTAATAAATTGTTGTCTTTGAGTAGTCCTGCAGGAAGGCATTTACTACTTCGGATTTCAGATCTGCTCTCCAACTGAAGTAGAAGAGCAGTCGATGGGTCAGGCGCAAGGCGAAGAAGTCCACTTCGCAAGAATCTCATCTGCGCCTTCAATCCTGGGAAAAAACTCTTGTTTGTTGAATTGCTGGCATCCCAAATTTACCTGGAATTGAAACAATTCCACTGTTGCTGAGATTTGCCCTTCTAGGAGGAAAAGCCTTAAGTCCTTTGACAGTTCCACCATTGTTCTGAAGCTGAGGCCTCTGCACAGCAGAGATGAATAAATGTTATCCATCTTTAGAAAAAAAAATTGTTACCATGTCATTGTTCGGGCTCTTGATAGCATAGGCAACTGATAAGTGGGGAAAACAGCCACTACAACGTGGGCGCCTCATTGCGATGCCCTTACAACGCGGTTGTTACAGCTACTTTGTTCTTACCATGCACTGCCATTACTATGCGAGTCATAACATCGACTTGCTGTAGATGGCGTGCTAACATTAGAAATAGTATAGTTTGCTATTCCAACACCTTCCCTACTGTTACGTAGGCTGGATTTGGAATAGTAAATTATAAGTTTCTAATGTCGGCACGCCATCTACTGCAATTCGATGTAGTGACTTGCGTAGTAATGGCTTTGTGTGGTAACAACGCAGTTGTTGTAACAAATGCTTTGTTATGGCACGCGTTGTGATGACTTTCATTGTAACGATATCTAAACAACTCGTAAGAGAGGGTCTGAGGGAAATGTTTACCGACAAAACAGGCTAATACCCCCTGTAAGACTACCTAAAAAACAACAGAGCCTGTAAGTCAAAGGTACTAAGGAGTGATAATCAACACTGGTATAATTGCACGGAAGTGAACCTAACTAAAGACCATCAACAGTAGCTGATTAAGTCCTATCAGCCCACCCAATGGCGGAGCCTCATCGTGTAGGACTCCAATACCAAGGTAAGTGTGCAATCGCCCAGTTGTCAATTAGCGATGCATTACTCGACCGAGGTAAGGTCACCACCGTTGTTAGACTTGAGTGGGAGACTGATATGTGCAGTGCAGGAAAAGAAAATAAAATAGTGTGTGATTAAAATGGCTATCGAGGCAAACAAAGACCTTTATTAGCGTTTGCCTGGACGTCAGGTTAAAAAATAGTGAAAAAACAGTGTGGAAAAAATCACTGTTTGACTTGCTTGATAGAAAACTAAGTAAGATATAAGAGGGCCAACATGTTTCTGCCTTAAATGTGAAGAATCACTGGCATTCGTCAGGGCCGAATTAATATCTGCTACTGCAAGACACTATAATGTGTGTGCAAGAGTTAAGGAAATGTTCAGAGCGGTGCCTTATTCGTCCGAGCAGTTGCCGGGTGAGGTGAGGTCCACTTCCCACACACTGTTGGGTAAGTGTTGATACTGTGTACATTATTTTCAATCACTGGGTGACGTATCAGAATGCACCTTGTATGTGACTATCACCAATGAGTGATGGTCCTGTCTTAGGTTTGAGAGTCTACACTGGTTTTGCACGTTAAATCATCCCACTTGAATATGTTTGGTGTAGATTTAACTTTTGAGCAATGTAAAAATGCAATGTCTACATTGTTCTTTTCTTCTTTCTTTTTTTCCTTCTTGTATTCTCACAGGAAAAATCCATCGCATCACCACGACAATACTGACAAGATGTGGTAGGATGGTTCCGTTCTGTTCATATATTGTACATTTCCTTAACTCTTGCACACACATTATAGTGTCTTGCAGTAGCAGATATTAATTCGGCCCTGACGAATGCCAGTGATTCTTCACATTTAAGGCAGAAACATGTTGGCCCTCTTATATCTTACTTAGTTTTCTATCAAGCAAGTCAAACAGTGATTTTTTCCACACTGTTTTTTCACTATTTTTTAACCTGACGTCCAGGCAAACGCTAATAAAGGTCTTTGTTTGCCTCGATAGCCATTTTAATCACACACTATTTTATTTTCTTTTCCTGCACTGCACATATCAGTCTCCCACTCAAGTCTAACAACGGTGGTGACCTTACCTCGGTCGAGTAATGCATCGCTAATTGACAACTGGGCGATTGCACACTTACCTTGGTATTGGAGTCCTACACGATGAGGCTCCGCCATTGGGTGGGCTGATAGGACTTAATCAGCTACTGTTGATGGTCTTTAGTTAGGTTCACTTCCGTGCAATTATACCAGTGTTGATTATCACTCCTTAGTACCTTTGACTTACAGGCTCTGTTGTTTTTCATTGTAACGAGTCATATTCTATAAGAGTACCTTGTAATTGATGAGGAGCCTCAGTTCGTCATCTAACCACCTTCCTGCTTGGTGCAACTCTCCATATTGCGCTTTTCAACCCAACTGACTGGCATCCAACTCAATCTTCAGGATTGAAGATGTGCCAGAAAAGGCCTTCCCATTCCAGGGCTCCATGTGTTCCAGCCAACATTGTATTTCTGCTCTGGCTTCCCCAAGCAGAGTTAGCAGCGTAGAGTACTTCAGCTTCTGTGAAGATGGGATGATGATCGTCTCTGGAGAGCCCTGTAATGAAAGGGTCCCAGATAAATTGCTTAAATTTATGTAACACCGGTCCTACCAGCCTGACTAATTGTCAGAGTGATGCGATACTCGCTGACCAGGGTTACTTGTATTTCCTTCTTGATAATTGACATTTTTTTTGCTGGGGTGCAAAGTCGCCATTGTTGAATGCATCATGAATGCTAAGCAGGTGGTTGTCTGGTTGGTCCATAAATGTTACTTGACCAGGTTGATCATTAAGCCTAAATTCTGCAAAGAGAGGGGGTCATCCTGAAGGGCAACTTGTAGTCTTTGCTTCCACTGGTGCTTCAGATGGAGGACTTCTAGGTAAACTCGGTCACCGACCTACAAAATGTTTTAACAAAAGCCCAAAGGGAAGGTCTAAAATCTCATACACTTTGTCCCTCCAAATGAAATTGAGGAACCTGCAATGGGGCTCAAGGTGGGGATGGTAAGGAACGCAAGAATGCTCACCACGCATAGCATCCAGTCATGTGCCATCAGTAGTTCGCTTAATAGGTGGACGCCCTACATCTTGAAATTATAGTAGAATAACCAGTCATTAAATTCCCTAATTTGACCACTCGTCAATGGCCCTTTCGTTCACCAGCAAAACGTTGCCAAAAAGGTTTGGGTGAAAAATGTCTTTATGGTTGAATTTTCCTACAGCATCTTGTCCATCTCTGGTTCAGGAGAGCCTCTTTCTCCTTTGAAAAGTGTAGCGGTGGCCATCTTCTATCCTGTTTCTGCGAACCATAACACTATGTGGTTCTCTGACACAATTTGAAGCACACATGGATCCCCATTATCGACAGCCTCTTGTGGGAAATCATGGCTTATTGCCCTCCAAGTTTTAGACGGGAAAATGGCTAACTCTACCTGTAAAGCCTCCTGTTGCACTGCCAGCTCCATGGTCGCCTCCCCTGTCACTGTGTTTTTAGCAATTGCTTCTTGATGGAGATAATCCTTCAAATCTGTTTGGATCTGGCTAGATGTTGCCTTCCCTGAAGTTATGTTCTCTTTCAGAGCCTTGATTGGCAGGGCAGCCAATTGTGCGCCACCTAAGTCGACTAGTCTCTTCGAACTCCATGAGGTCAAATACTTTTTGCATGGGCTCCTGGCCCTTGAGTGAAGTGAAGGTGGTCTCAAACTTGCTCAGTTCATTTAGGAACAGGTCCCTAAAAAGGCTGCCCTGAAAAGGCAGACCAGCTTCTGACTTGTTAAGTCCCCCTGCTTGGATTGACATCAATCACTAGTGAGTGATGGCTCTCAGTTTGGAAAAACTAACTGTTCATTGTCTACAGGGACCTCTCTGAAAGAATGTCCAGTGTTATTAGGCTTCCAAAAGTCCATCTAGTCAAGGGCCTCAAGATGCGTAGACGTTTGCTCTGGCATGCTTTCCAGGATCTGTTGTTCGCCTTCTTAACATCTTTGAACTTGTCCAGCAAGGTAGTAATCTTAGTCTCAGTTTTATTAGTGGGGTCCGCTTTGCCCACCAAAGAAGGTCTAGGGCTCTCTGCCTAAGAGTGAGCACGGACCTCCATTTCTAAGGGTTTCTTTTTGGTGCAACACACACAGGAGATGCCCTGGACAGCCATGATTCACTGTCTGAATGAGGATCTACAGTGCAACAGATCATCAGACCTGTCATTTGGAGAGATTCCATGTTCATCATGGAAGCGTTTGGTCTTCGGACTGGGATGTGAAAACTCACTTAACCTATCATTCTATTAAAGGCAGTGCTTAATTTGTGCCAGTGCTTGACACCGATATTTAATTCTTAATACCAGCACTTTTTTATGACCGTACACCCCGTAGCGGTGCTGTCTGCTTACTTTCAGCAGTGCTCATCAGTTTAGCAGTGCAGTATTCAGTAACTGTTAGTAATAGCACTGCATTCGGGGGCGGAGCTTGCCAGCGCCGATGGTGGAGGTCTAGTTGCGGAGCTCCGCACCATTGCCCAACATAATCCTGCTAAATATCCTGCATTAACGGAGTGAGACGGCTGCTGGAGGAGGCTACACTCCTTAGAAGCTGGTGGCTACATTCGAGGCGTCTCCCGGTACAAATCGATAACCGGAGACGGCATTGAGCTCTAACGCGGCATCCCTCGTGGACCAGGCCAAAATCCCCGGAATTTCCTGGAGGGCTGTCCGAGTTACGTCGCACGACGTGCGGCGGGAGTGGAACGTAAGGGCCCGGTCTCGCCGGAGCTGCACTACGAACCAGAGCACAGAAGGCGAATACTAACTGCGGGAGCCACAGAGAGCGACAGCGATCACGGAGGTTCACAGGACGGTGTGAGTACAAGCGTGTATTGCAAGTTCCTGGTGGGAGACCTGGGGGAGACCCGGAGTTACAGGAGGGCTGAGCTGGGAGAGTGTGGCCGCCATTACATGCATGCCCTCTGAACATTCGGAAAAATCGAGGGAGCGACCCTGACCCCGGCCCGGAGGT
Source organism: Lissotriton vulgaris (assembly GCF_964263255.1). Lineage (NCBI taxonomy): Eukaryota > Metazoa > Chordata > Amphibia > Caudata > Salamandridae > Lissotriton > Lissotriton vulgaris. The sequence continues at coordinate 1,868,052,437 of NC_141687.1, read as the reverse complement.
GGCAGCGGAAGTGCAGACCCTACCTCTGGTGCGGGTGTGCCGAATTGCCTCCGCGAGGCTACCGCCACCGAGAGAGGGACCTCCTGGGCAGACGCCATTGGCGACTTGAGTTCGCAATTACCGGGGGTGGAAACGAACTGGTCACAAGAAGCCTAACGTGAAGGACAGGTCATTGTGGGGGTGAGGAGTGAGGAAGCCGGACTGAAGGACAGAGGTGTGGAGCGTAACGGCTGAAGCGCTGCCCCCCCTCCCCGCCATTTTGCCACGCAAGGCCTGGATACTGGGGCCTCCGCCACTAAAGTCGCGGAAGGGCGCGAAGTGCAGCAGATCCTGCTGACGCATGGTGGATGCCTGATCGCACTGTGTCTACACACAAGGTACTGCTGCTGCTGGGGGCACGATCGTAACTGGCGAAGTGCTCTGGAGATGAGGTGTGATCCCCCCTACATTGGTCAGAGCAGGATGCATTGATATACAATACTGTAACTACACCACGGAGCGGCGCAGCCGGGACTACTGAGAGTGGCTTAACCCAATCACCATAGCGCCTAGGCCTCTCGAGCCACTAGTCGCCGGACCGGGCGGGAGCTGCAGGGTGGTGACCACTCTGATACGCAGGAGTGTGCTGCAACGAGATTGGCGAATAGAGTACCCCTCTGGACTTGGTACCTACCCTAGTGAGATGCGTCCACCATGGGCAAGGGCGACAGAACCCAGACCAAGTTGTCATTTGACCAACGTCGGACGAAGGAGCCGGAGGCCCAGGCACCCGACCCATCACCACGGAGTGGCACCCCTGAGGGATCACTATGTGCGGACACACAAGAAATGCTGGTGTCCATGGAGAAAGGCCTACAGGACAGCATGGCGTCCATTGGCTCCAAAATCGACGCCCTCACGTACCGGATGGATCGTATGTCGGAACGGGTGGACCAACACGCAGAACGGCTGGACATGTCTGAGAGGCGGCTCACAGAGGTGGAGGAGGCCCAGACGGAGTGGGACAAAGACCGCAAACAGTTTGGTAGACTACTCCAGGTGATCCAGGACAAATCGGAGGATTTGGAAGCCCGCTCGAGGCGTTCGAACATTCGCATTACGGGAGTATCGGAGACAACGCAAACCGGGAAAATGGAACTCTTTGTGGAGAAACTCCTCATTACCATTTTGGGAGAAGACGTTTTCTCGCCGATGTTTATTGTGGAAAGGGCTCACCGCACGCTGGGGCCTCGGCCTCGCCCGGGGGCGCCTCCGCGACCAATAATAGCAAAACTATTGAACTACAGGGACAGGGACACAGCCTTGTGGGTGGCTAGAGATAAAGGTAAACTGCAATATGAAGGCATGGACATCTCCCTATACCCCGACTTTACTACGAAAGTTCAAGAGGAAAGGCGACACATTGCCCCGTACAAGAAGCAACTTCGTGAACTAGGGCTGGACTACGCAATGCTGTACCCTGCGAAACTGCGCATTAATAGACCGGGCCACTCACATTATTTCACGGACCCCAGGGAACTTCAGAAATCCCTAAAGGAATGGGCTATGGAACAGAGAAAAAACCTGAGAGGTCAAGATGGAGAACAAGAAGGGGCCTCCCAACTGGACGAGCAGGACGAGTGAGACTGAGACTACTTGGGCCTTCTCACTGTCTGCCGGAGGAATCTGACGGTGGGGATGTGTGCAAAGTCCCCTACTGCAGTGACCCTGAGAAACGGCTAGGTATAGACTCGGAGGGCGAGCACCTAGTGACAGTACTGCCAAGGCTGGGTGAGATTATTTCATTAGATCTGGGTTCCGCAACGGAAATGTTAAACTACTTATTAGGATGTGACCTTGGCTGCGGGGTATACCTTATTGCACGGAATGGGTAAACCTTTATTATAGAGTTGACTGTAGAGGTGACGAGGAGAAGCACTTGGGAGACCTCTGAAGTAGGGCTGTTAACTCATGTTGATGAACATTGGAGGGGTAATGGTGCAGGGGCGGTGCTGAAATGTACAATGAGGAAGTATGGTTGTTCGTTCTATTTGGTAACCTCCGCCCTCGTGCTGTTAACTCATGTGGTCCCAACGGGGGCCGTTTTGGGGATTGTTGAGGGGAATTGCTGAGGAGGGTGGGGGGAGCGAAGGGGGAGGGACATGGGGAAGGGAGGAGGGGGGTCGCTTCTACCATGCTAGGCCATGTTGGGGTTGGTCTGCTGTGGGGGGGAGGGGGATTCATGGGACGAGGGGGCAGTTATTGTTGGGATGTTTTTTCACGAAATACATTGCCTCAGGGGGCACAGAGTGCTTGCTGCGGTCTACTGAATGTTCATGATATAGCCAACCTTGTATTCCTGACTACACGCTTAGAATTCACGATACGTCCTCATGGCTGATGTAACTAGAATGCAGACGAGCGAACGACCCTTCTCGCTAAATGCCCTCACATGGAATGTTAGGGGTTTGAATGACCATAGAAAACTTAGAAAAGTGTTAGGTTACCTTAGACGCCACAATATTGATGTAGCACTCTTGCAGGAGACGCACTTACCACTCACGAGTAGAATGCTTCACACCAGGGGCCTCTCAGGGCGTATAGCAGCAGCGGGATTCACCACACATGTGAGGGGGGTTATTACATGGGTCAACCCAAAAACAAACATCCAGATACAGACTTTGGGAATGGACACTGAGGGCAGATATGTTATTGCGTCATGTAAGGGTCTGGGGATGGACCTGCTAGTGGTCAATACTTATGGCCCCAACTACGACTCTCCCGAATTCTTTGACACACTGGCCAGTGAGATAGCTAGGCACGGCAACCCACGTGTACTGTGGGGAGGGGACTTTAATTTAACACTTAACCCGGACATAGATAGATCATCGGGCCCCCCCAGTAAACCCTCTGCAGCCGCGCAATCACTTACAGCAAAGTTACTAATGTTAGACATGGATGACGTGTGGAGGAGTAGGAACGTAGGGAGGGGCGGCTTCACACACTATTCCGCATTTCACGAAATACACACGAGAATAGATTACTGGTTTGCCACTGCAGGGATCAATCGCTCTATCAGGCAGTGCGGGGTGCTTCCGCACACACCCTCGGATCACTCCCCGGTACTAATAACCTGGAAACCCCTGCGAAAAGGATTGCTCCATTCACGTGGCGCTTCCCACCTTACTCCCTTCTAGACCCGATCTTCCGTGGGGAGCTAGCGGAAGCGATAGATGTGTTCTTTGAGAAGAATGTGGGTTCAGTGGAGGACTTCCAAACAATTTGGGAGGCATTTAAGGTCTATATACGGGGCATTGCAATGTCCAAACACTATAGTGTCCTGAAGGCGACAAGGACCAAACTGGCTGAGCTGGAACAACAGCTGAAGGTGCTTGAGGCACAAAGAGGATCTAGACCAGACGAGACAGTGGAGGGAGAGATCAAGCGCCTGCTGGTGGAATACCACGAGGCAGGGACAGGGAGGTCCAGCATCTAGGCAAGTATGCCACTGCCCGAACATATGGCGAGGGGGAACGGCCAGGATCTGTACTGGCTAATATAATCAAGGGCCGCAGGGGAAAGGTGCAAATCCCAGAACTGAGAAACGCAGACGGAGATAGGGTGACGGGTGAGGCGGACATAGCTGCGGTATTTAGAGACTACTATTTAGAGCTGTACTCTTCCAAAAGTGGCGACATGTCAGCCGAGATTCTAGATTATCTGGAACACATTAGGCTCCCGTTCCTCCCAAATTCCGACCGGGAATTCCTCATGTGCCACATACAATTGGACGAAATCAGAGATGCACTTGCCACTATGAGATCAGGAAGTGCGCCAGGTATAGATGGGCTATCGGTCGACTTTTATAAAACTTTTCAAGACCAATTTCTGCCGCACATACATGCGCTTCTGGAGGACATTTGCGAACAGGGCAGCATGCCTAGCTCTATGAGGGAGGCGATGATCGTCACTATTCTAAAACCAGGTAAGCCGCAGGACGACTGTGGTTCGTACCGCCCTCTCTCGTTGCTAAAGGTGGACACCAAACTATACGCTAAAGTCCTGGCAACTAGAATAGCGTTGTTGGCCCCTGACCTAGTAGCCCCGGAACAAGCGGGATTCATACCTCCCAGAAATCTGACTTACAACATCAGGACAGTGTTAGGGACCATCCAACACGTCAAGCAGGACGTCACAGCGGTAGCACTTTTTCTGGACATGGAGAAGGCGTTCGACTCCGTAGAATGGCCGTTTCTCCTTCTGGTGCTAAGGCGGATGGGACTTGGCGAACCCTTCATTCAAATGGTGTGCGTGCTTTATGACGTCCTTCAGCTAGGGTGCGAGTGGGAAACACGATCTCTCAACCTCTATACCTAGGCAGAGGCACCCGTCAGGGATGCCCATTATCCCCTTTGTTGTACGCACTTGCAGCTGAGCCTCTGGCTTGTGCGCTGAGAGAGTATCAGTCACCAGGGCATTCGCTTCCCCACGTATAAAATAGTAGTGTCCATGTACGCGGACGATACGTTACTATATGCTCATGACCCAGCTACCACACTTCCTCCACTTCTACGAGAGGTGGTGCGCTTTGGCGCATTATCGGGCATTAAAGTAAACTGGGCTAAATCGGTAGTGATGCTCCTGACTCTGGTGACCAAACAAGTGGAGACCGAGTTCCCTGTCCAGTGGACTGAGGACCCGATCAGGTACTTGGGGATCCAGATTCACACAGATCCGGACCTGCTCATAAGCCAGAACTAAGGGTGGGCGGTCAGCAGGCTGGAGGACGACGTAGAAATTTGGAGTAAACTGCCTCTTACTTTAATAGGACGTATTGCCATAAGGAAGATGGTAGTGCTGCCGAGGTTTTTGTTCCTTTTAAACGCTCTGCCTATAGTGCTCTCCAAGGCCTACTTTCAACGCCTAACGAGCCTTCTGGTAAGATTGGCGTGGGCGAGGAAACAGCCGAGGGTTAAATGGACAACGCTCACCCTGCCGTATAGCATGGGGGGCTGGCAGCGCCGGACCTTGAGTTGTATTACAGGGCGCCTCAGGCATCCCACCTACATACCTGGGTACATGGCGATAGTAAGATCCCGCATGTCCGGATGGAGCGCCTGTTTGCGCACCCACTGCACCTCCCAGCCACGATTTGCAGGCCGCAGGACCGTCAAACGGGAATACTTGATTCCATCTCATCCACCAACCACGCGTGGCACTATCTCCTGCTCCGTCAGGGAGGAGCCACGCTATACTCGCCGGAGATGCCGACGAAATGGATGCTATGGCTCCCGCCCATGGCTGAAAGAGCAGCCATAAAGGAACTAGCAAAACTGGGGCTGAGTAGAGCGGGCGACCTATTCCAGGACGGGGTAGTCAAAACCTGGGAACAAGTGCGGGGAGATGGAGGCGAACCTCCGCTGCTCCAACGATTCCACTTCCATAGAGCCCGGAGTGCCCTTCTGGGGATACTGGGCCCGGACATGGCGGAGCCTCCGGATGTCCCTGAACTGACATATGTAATTAAACACAAGGAGCCTAAAAAACTCCTGACAAACATTTATGGTATAGCCAGGTCACATGGCGCGCACAAGCTCATGAAAGCCAGGTTGGACTGGCAGAGGGATCTTGAAATCACGCTGGATGATGCGACATGGCGATATTTCTGTGAGAGCACGAGGCGCATCTCTCTAAATGGGAAGCATCAGCTCATACACTACAAGTTCCTTCAAAGGGTGTACTACACCCCGGAGAGGCTTCTCAGATACGGGCTGCGAACAGAGGCGAACTGTGAAAGGTGTCATGCGGCGGACGCCGACTTCCTACATTTAGCGTGGGGATGCCCAGGCATACAGGAGTTCTGGCGCGAAGTGTGCGGAAATGAGCAAAATATTGGAAGTTGACTTGGACATAGATCCGGGCATAGCACTTATAGGTAACTCCAGGAGGCTCCCTGGTGCGATACGCAGACTCACGGACATGGGTATGCTAATTGCCAGGAGAGTTGTGGCCCAGTGCTGGATGAGAGGGCCTCTACCAACTAAGTCTAGATGGGCGCGGGATATGCTGTACTGTAGTACGCAGACGGAGAAGTATAGCGAACTACTACCTCCGACAAGTCGCCCGAAAAATTTCTGGGCCCTATACCAGACTTACCTGCAAGGACAGCAGGGTGTGAACGGAAGCACCGCAGATACTGATTCCCAGAGATAAGAGACGAACGCCACAACTGACACTACACTACTGGTCGGGGACGAAGTGATGAGACGGGAATAGATAGGGGAATACTACCATTGGAGAGGATAGAGGGGGGGGGGGGGGGGGAAGTAAACAGAGTGAGTAGCGAATTAGCAAGGTGACACTATTGGTAACACACTGCAAGCACGGCCCAGCTTAGACATAGCATAAGGCTAGATGGATAGATAGCTGGAAGGTGACAGGGGTTCGATTCCCTAAGGAACACAAGTGAAGAGGCGTGTGGGATCGGGAGACAGGATGGGCTATCACACTTTCAGATATTTAGGAGTAGCGAGGGAGGTCCAACTGAGGCAGGGGTGGGGGGGGGTGGGAGGGATGTTGACATCGCTATTGGGTCTACATTAGCTTATTTTGACGCGAGCCTTCAGGAATTGTTGGTAGTTGGACATAGTACACAGTGGAGTAACAGGGGGGGGGTAAAGAAGGAAGAAAAGATAAAAATGCACACGTAAAATGCAACTGGCAATTCTGTGGATTCCAACTGATTGTCGACCAACTATTCTCTGAGGTACGCCGCCGGACCCCCGGGTTGTCGGCCGACGGGCTGTGTAATATAAGATCTAGTTCTGCTTGATATGCCTACAACGCGGCCGACCCGAGAGGTTGTAGGCCCGAAGCTGTGTCAACTGAGTTTGTGCAATAAAAAATAAATAAAAAATAGCAGTGCAATCGGTCATTGCTACTGGCATTTTTTTGTGCACTGTCCAAAGCATTTAGCCATACCCAGGACCGTACCTTTTTATTTTAATATTTTTTTTTTTTCGAAATTAAGCACTGCATCAGAGGAATCCGGGGAGTTTCTGTTGTCAGGCCCTTTGACAATCACAGGGCACTTCCCTTTAGGGAGAACACTTTTAAGGGCAATCCAGTTACCAGGAGCAATGGACTTACAGCCTCCTAAACTAAGGGTAGAGGAGACATGGATATTGCGCTCTTGAGGCCTGCTGTATATGGTTAAAGGTATCAAGTTGACCAACAGGATGCCTCTTCCTCTTTTCCTTTGGGTCTAATGGCTCCTATTGCATCTGGAGTCTTAAGGCACCTTTGTCTGGTGTTCCTTCCCTTTGAGAGAAGGGACCTGATTAGGAAGCCGCTAGAACAGGAATTGTCAACGCGAATAAGTCCTGCCTATGCAAGAGCTAGTGGCTTTGCCATTGACTTTTAGAAATGTTACAAAGCTGCGCTGCTGCTGTTCAGCATAGCTAAAAGTTGAGGGAAAAAATACTATGACACTGGCAGGGCTGGCCGCATCATAGCACTTTTTTTCTTATGGCAGATGGGCAACATTAAGAAAGATGGGGGAACCTGCAACACGGACAAGAGGAGGGTAAGAAAAATGCTATGATGACGATAACATCATAGCGTTTATTTTTTCTTATGGGTGGAGGGGGTTGTAACAGACAACAGGAGGGTGGGGGTGTTGGAAATTAAGATGCAACACGTACAGCATCTGGGAAGTCTATTCATGAATTAACGCGTCCAGCCAGGTAAAAAATGATGTTTCACAATGCAGGTTATCCAATGGATGTTTCTAGTTTCCAGTGAGCAGAACAAGACATATGAACCCTGGAATTGGGTACATGGATAGGAAACGGATATTTAGGGAACAAGTCATTAGTAAGACCGCTATGGAAAAGTTATGAACTGGGCCAAAGATGAGGTCCTGCAAATTATCACCCGCTGTTCCTACTGAAAGAGGTGGGCAGCATACAGCAGCTATGTTTTACAATTTATAGTAAATATTTACATTTGGATGTCAGCATGAGGTCAGTATATAAAAGACCTTAAGAAAAAAATACAGTAAGGTAAGGGAACGGCTTTGCCATTTCAGTGCTAACTTCTCTTGATCTTGTGCAGATTGGTATGACCCTATTAGCTTGGCCAATGGTTCCTAGCAGTGCTTTATACAGCGCAAACACGACCCGATGGCATTGGAGCCTTTTACATGAGGACCAATTGCATTACAGTTGGAGACATTTTGGTTTGTTATGTAAGGGGAGATCAAGTGATTTGCCCAGAATCACAGGATGTTGAGCAGACGTGTAAAGTTGGAAGATCGGAGGTTTCTTTTGGGTACGTGGAAGTTGATTCTGTCGTTGAGGTATTCAGGTCAGTTGTTGTGTAGGCATTCGTAGACGTGAGTGAAGATTTTGAAAGTGACTCTTTTCTCCACTGGGAGCCAGTGGAGTCTTCGTAGGTGTTGATTGATGTGTTCGTGTCAGGGGATGCCGAGGATGAGTCTGGCAACGGTGTTCTGTATCGTCTGCAGTTTGCAGAGTAGGGACTTGTTGTTGCTGGCGTAGAGTGTTTTTCCATAGTCCAGTCTGCCGGTGATGAGTGCGTGGGTGACTGTCTTCTTTGACTCAGGGGGGATTCACTTGAAGGTCTGGCGGAGGGTGTTTAAGCAGCTGGAGGTAACGGCATTGACCTATGGGTTCATGGTGAGTGATGAGTTGAGTATGATGCAGAGGTTCTTGCTGTGGTCTCAGGGAGTAGGTGGGCTTCCGAGGACGGTCGGCCACCAGGTGCTGTCCTATGCAGAAGGGGTGGTACAGGGGACAAGGACTTCTGTGTTCTCGGCATTGAGCTTCAGGCAGCTGTTGGTCATCCGGTCTGCGACGTCTTGCTTTCCTTTCTGGAAGTTGAGTTTGGCAGTGGTGGAGTCTTTGGTGAGGGAGAGGATGAGCTGGGTGTCGTCGGTGTAGGATACGATCTTGAGGCTGTGTTGTCGAACGATGGCTGCGAGGGGAGCCATGTAGATATTGAAGAGGGTGAGGCTCGGGGATGAACCTGGTGGGACTCCGTAGGTGATTTTCGTGGGGTTGGAGAGGAAGGGTGGGAGTCTGATCCTTTGGCTTTCTCCGGTAAGGAATGATCAGATCCAGTCCAGGGCTGTTCCTTGTATGCCTGCTTTGTGTAGTCTGGCGACTAGTGTGCGGTGGGAGACAGTGTCGAAGGCTGCTGATAGGTCGAGTTGGATGAGGGCTGCGGAGTGGCCTTAGTCCAGGTGGGTGCGGATGCTGTCTGTGGCGGCGAGAAGGGCGGTCGCTGTGCTGTGGTTGCTTCGAAATCCAGATTGGGACGGGTCGAGGACAGTGTTCTCTTCAATGAATCGTGTCCGTTTCCTGTTGACAGTTTTTTCTGCAACTTTGGCTGCGAAGAGGAGGAGCGAGATGGGCCGATAGTTCTTGAGGTCGGTGGGGTGGACTTCTTGAGCTGAGGTCTGACTTCTGCGCACTTCCAGTCGTCTGGGAAGGTACCTATTTTGAAGGTGGTGTTGATGGTGTGTTTTAGTTTGGGTGCGATGGCGACCGCGGCTCTGTGGTAGATGTGAGTAGGGCAGGGGTCGGTGAGGGATCCCGAGTGGATGCTTTTCATGCTCAAGGCGGTGTCTTCGGCCGTGATCGGTGTCCATTTGGAGATGGTGGGCTGGTTGGCGTTTCTGGGGGCAGGGGTGCCGTCTGTGGCACCTGGTGGATGGTTGATGAAGTTGTTGTAGAGGTTTTTGATCTCAAGGTGGAAATAGGTTCCAAGCTTGTCGCAGAGGTCTTGGGATGGGGTGATGTCTGTGGCTTCACTGCGTGGATTGGTGAATTCTAGAATGACACTGAAAAGTTCCTTGGAGTTGGTAAAGTTGGCCAGGATTTTGTTGTGGATGAAGCTCCTCTTGGCGGGTCTGATCTGGTTGTGGTAGTCCGTCATGGCGTCCTTGTAGGTGGTGGGGTTTTCGGTTGTGTTGGTGTTTCTCCAGTTTTTCTCCAGGCGTCTGCAGGTGCGTCTGGCTTCTTGGAGAGCGATGGTGAACCAGGGGGCTTTCCTGGGGAGTTATCTGTCAGGGTTGCGGAGTGGGCGAGCTTATATGCGCAGTCGGAGATCCAGGTGTGGAGTTCTCTGGCTGCTTCATTTGCGTTGGGTGCCCAGGTGTGATTGTCTCAGGTGGAGTTAAGTTGCTCATCGGTAACCTTGCTCCATTTCCTTCGTGGTGGGCGTGGGGCTGGTTTGGCTGCCTTGGTTTTGTTGATGGCTAATTGTTCGCAGTGGTGGGTCGGTCCATGGCGGCTGCTTTGTGTGGCTGAATTGGACACGGTTTACTACCGCGGAGATGGGATTAAGGGTGTGTCCTGCTCAGTGGGTCGTTGTGTTGACGAGTTGTTTAAGTCCTATGCTGGCGAGGTTGTCACGAAGGATAGTGGAGTTGGGGTCGCTGGGGTTGTCTAAGTGGTAGTTCAGGTCTCCAATGAGTATGTATGTTGAGGCGATGGCTTGGGGTGCAATGAAGTCAGTGACCGTGGTGGCGAAGGGTATTTGGGGGCTAGGGGATCTGTAGACAAGGGTTCCTCAGAGTGTGGCTTTGGGGGTTGTCTGGATCTGGAAGTGCAGGTGTTCGGCGGAGGGGAAGGTTTCGCTGGAGGTGGTTGGGCGGAGGGTGCTCTTGTGGGCGATTGTGAGGCCCCCTCCTGGGTGGTTGGAGCAGTCTTTCATCTGGATCTTGTATCCGTCTGGGATGGGGGTGTTGATGTCGGGGGCAGAGAATGCGTTAGTCCTGGTCTCCATGAAGAAGGCGAGGTCTGGTGAGAGAGTCAAGTAGGTTCCAGATTTCCATGGCGTGTTTGTGTACGTAGCGTACGTTGAGGAGGATGCATTTTAGGGTGTCGCCGGTGCTGGCGTCAGCAGTGTTGGAGGCCGAGGTGGCGGTGAGGGTCTGGCGGCAGTGGAGGCAGTAGAACTGGCGGTAGGTCATGTTCGGCGAGGCCTGTTGGCATTCTCTAAGTCTTCCAGGGTTGATTGCGAAGTGGGTGGTGGTGTCGTAGCGATGGGTAGTGGGAGGTCCGGGGATCCTGGCGTTGCCACAGTCGGGGCGCAGACGGGCTTGCCTTTGGCGTGCCCGCTGCGCGCGTCTGCTTAGTAGAGGAGGTGGGAGGGAGGAGAGGCTGGAAGGCGGGACCGGGGGAATTCCGGGGGGGAATTCCGGGTGGGAGGGACAGTAGGGGCAGCAGCGGCAAAAGGCGAAAAACAGGCTCGAGAAGATAAAAACAGTGGTGGAATTAGAGCAAGACACAGATGGGCACAATAACAGTGGCACATCAGGGAAATATTGAGAGAAAAAAACAGCTGAGAAAGGTTACGGTGGTTGCATGCAGTCTGGTCCCATTTGGAGCAGGCGCAGGAGCAGACAGCAGCCTCGAACCTCCCAAGGAGGAGGTCAGGGCCTGGAGGCAACAGACTGCACAGCAGAGCTGCGTGGAGAGAGTGGACCTAGACCGAGGGTCAGACGTCTTACTCCTCTGCTTCCGACTTCACTGCTTACAGCGTGAAGACACCTGTGTCAGGACATGCATGCAGATGAACCAAACAGAAGTACTAAAGGGAGGTCCCTGGGGTTAGAAAAAGCTTTCATGTGTGCAAAAGAGTCACATTCATTGGTAGTGAATCCCATAGTGATATGGGATCAAGCAACTAGTGCCAGTGCTGTGCTCGAGGGAGGTGCATGTGTAGCTGCTACACAGTTTGTCAGCTTGAGGCACAAAGTCCACTGAGCACTGCTGACCGCTGGACACCAACGGGGATATTGTGTCTATAACTTTTTGCACAACGTTCATGCTTGAAGTTTCAATTAATGTGCAACTGCTGCTTATGTAAGTAGACCAATGACATGTAACTTTTGCTACTCCACAGAAGTGCTGAGTTAATAGAAAACCCACTTCTCCAGTTATGGTCTAGAAGGCTGTTTTGTTAATTAAAACTAGATAAAGAAGCAGCATGACAGGGCCAGTGCTGATTCCGTCATAGCCCTATTTTTATTTTTTTTAAGCTATACAATTAAAAGCGGGAGGAGCAACATAAGTGGGAGGGATGCAGCAATAACAGACAGCGGGATCAGTTGGGTATAGAATAAAACAAACTAGGGGGAAGGAAATACAAGATGGGTGCATTGGAATTGTGAGACGGGGCAAGAAATAGTACCTCAATCACATCTGGAGCAGGGGACAGGCACTGATTAAGTTATCTCAGAAATAAAACGGAAATGGCATTCAGCCTGCTCTGGTCATTTAGGAGACTGCAAAGAAGAGTGGCGCATAAGCCAACAATTGGTAAGCAATAGGTGGGCTTGAATCCCTTTATTGTAAACAATAAGTCACAAGAGCCTATGTGCTAGCACACGCAGGCTCAACCTTAAAAGGAGTAGGAAGCCTGGGGGCTATAGGGCCTTGTGTGCTGCACACTGCACCTATGTGTCAGTGGTCAAAAGGCTCAGCCTCCCACTTAACCTCGCCGTGTCTACAAAATTGAACGTGACCTTGTGGAATGTAACTGGCGCTGATTAATGCTACACACACACACACACACACTATATAATAGAGCAAAAAACTAGCCAGTGTTTTCTGAATTTACAACAGACATGAGTTAAAGCCTGTGTGATATTACTTGAGACCGGCCTTAATGGTTTGCTTGCACTAATAGTACTCCAGGTGGTGCTTCATCCCACTGATTCCAGATGTAATCGCTCACCCCGCTATGGAAGCAGTACAAATTGCCACATGGCATACATGAGCAACAGGAGTTGAACATTTCAATCATGTAGAAAAACAGAAGTGAGAGAGCGGCACAGCGGGTAGTCTTTCTCTGTGTGGGTGGGGCCCAGCGCAGTGGCTTCACTTTGCAATTGTGAGGTCCCTTAGCAAGATCAAGGGGACAGGTTGGACAAAAGCACCAAAACTGTGTGTCAAATTTTGTGTGGTCGTATACTAATAGTTTTTGGTAGGATCCATGCGACCAGTGCTCGTGTATCCGGTCTCGTAACATTTTTCAGAAATCGGGCTACTCAACAGGCACCAAGGAACAGGGTAAGCATTAATACTTCTGTTACCGATTTTAGAAGAGCACATGAAGGAAAAGTAAAAAAGACCTCATATATAGAACTAATTTCATTGCAGATTTCTACTGTTTTAAATGAGCAAAAAAAAGTAAAAACAGCACTTCAAAATATTCAGATATTTCTGTGTTTAATAAAGTTTCCCAAAAAAAATCCCTTTGTGAGCTCAATTTCCGATGCAATTGCACTTGCAAAGTTCAGTGCAGGTCCAAGGGGCCTTCTTGCAAGCATTCTTGACTGTGCAACAAGCTGCAGCTTTGCAGCCATTCTTGACTAGCACACCGCATGCCTTAAATACCACTGGTAGTGCTGTCCTTGCTAGGGTCCAGCACTAACTGTCTGTCTGTTTTCCACCCCCACCCCTCCAGAGTGGGCAGCGCCTGCTGGGGTAAGTCATATGTGAACCACTTGGTTGGGAAACAGCACTCTTTGTATGTTCAAGAAGAGCAGACTGTTTTTTTTTTTGTGAAATATATTTTTATTGCAGGAATCAGCAAACTGTTACATATATGACCAGCATCATAATTCCAATAAAATCAATTAACTGCATCCCACCCACCCCCCGCAGCATGTTTTCATATATAATCATTCAGCCCACAGCCCAAAGGTCGGGCGACAAAATCCAGTGGGGGCTCAGCAGGAGAGCAAAGCTGGTCCGGATGATCCACTGTCCGTCATCTGCTTTTCTAAACAAGCCCACAAAACCCAAAAGAAAGTCCCACCCACAAAACACTAAAGTACAAAGAAATCCCTCCCCAACCCAACCCCGCCATCAGTGTATGGTAGCAGCCGCAGTAGGATTCATGAGAGGACCCAAGAGGAGCGTATCAGAAACAGAAAACGCAATCGCCTATCGGGACTCGGGGCGCGCTGCGTTCTCGCTATCAGAGTCGCTGGGGGCGCAATAGTCCCTGAGGGCCTGCACTAGTGTCTCCCATTCTAGCGCTGCCTCCTGTGCTTTTTCGTTACGCTGTCTCCCCGCTAGTTGGTATCTCAGCGTGCTTTCTCCCGCCGCCCACTTCAAGAGTTTGCTGTGCCACCTGCTCCCAGTCGGACCAGCTCGTGCCTTCCAGTTCCTGGTCACCTCCCGTTTGGCCAAGAGAAGCCCCAAATCAATAAATTTACTGGAAATTTTGTTTTTGGGGGTATGTGGAAACCAATGCAAAAGTCCCACCGCCGCATCGACCGATAAGGGTCTCCCCGTCACTTCCGTCAGGGTCTTCCCCACTTCCACCCAGTAGGAGGACAAACCCGGGCAGGCCCACAACATATGGAGGAGGTCTGCCTCCGGCGCCGGGCATCTGGGGCAGGTTGCCGAGCCCGTGGCGAAGTACTGTTGGATTTTCGCCGGGGTCAGGTATGCCCGATGGAGTATATAATAGTGGACCAACTGAAAACGGGCGTGGCGCGTCCCTTTCCAAGCTCGCCGCACGAGTTGAGACCAGGTCGCTTCCGGGATCTCCTTGCCTATGTCTGCCTCCCAACGGGCCCTCAGGGTTGTAAGGGGGGTCAGCCCTTCATTGATCAATCTACCGTAGAGGCAGGTGACCGCCTTCACCGTGCCCGCAGACATCATGACGTATTGGCACACCGGAGACGTAGGAGGTTCCTCCTGTCCGCCCTTCCAGTGCGCCTGGATCGCTCGGACCAGGGCCGAGTGCAACAGGAAGTCTCCACGGGGAATCTCGAAGCGGTCAATGAGCTCCTGAAAGGGCAAGAGTACCCCAGCCTCATAAAGATCCCCCACCAACTGCAACCCCGCGTCCTCCCAGTCCGCCAATCGTGACCAATCACCGCCATGGGGCAAGGCCGTCAACATCCCTAATGGTATTTCAGGCGCATACGGTATTCGCGATTGGCCCCGGGCGTGGGCCCGGTTCCAACACAGGCGAATGGTCTTCTCCTCCAGCGTCAGGTCTTGCAAGGTCAAACGTTGGCGTAGAGCTATGAAGGATAGGACATGCCTGGCCATCCCTACACCTCTCCTGTCCTCCGGGCCCCGGAATTCCCTGGCAATCTCCTGGGTGAGGGTCTGGAGCTGTGCCGCCAGATAGTATTTCTCAAAATCCGGCACCGCGAGCCCACCCTCGGCTTTCGGCCTCATCAGGGTTTTAAGGGCCACTCTTCGGCGGCCCGAGCCCCATAGGAATCCGACTATCATCGATCGTAGGAGCCTGAATGTGGCTGGCGGGATCCAAACCGGTAGCGCCCGGAAATAATACAGCAGCCGGGGAAGAGCCACCATTTTGAGGAGAGCGACCCGTCCCGCCAACGAAAGCGGTAGCGTAGCCCAGAAGTCCATATTACCCCGTAGCGCTCGACTGCATCTGGTAATGTTTCCGTCAAGGAGGTCAGATGGGTCATGGTAGATATACACTCCCAGGTATCTGAAGCAGTCAGGTTCCCATCTAAGCTCTCTATTGAGGACTGGACTAGGGGTGCCTCTGCGAACCGGGAAAAGGCATGTCTTAGCCCAATTCACCCGTAGGCCCGAGACCTCCCCAAACGCCGTAAGCGCCGTCTCAGCTCCATGTAGGGCCTCGACTGGGTCCTCAAGGAAGAGCAACAGGTCGTCGGCATATAACGAAATGTGGTGCGGGCCCGAAGGTGTCCAGAAGCCATTGTAATGAGCCCCCGATCGGAGTAGCAGTGCGAGAGGCTCCACCGCCACGACCTTTAGCCACACGGCGGACCGGAGAATCGGGGAGGGGCGGGTGCGAGCGATCGGTCTCCACATCTACTACCGAATTGAAGTCCCCACCGAGCAGGAGGGGCCCCGTGAAAAAGTGGGCCAGCGAGCCCGATAACCTAGAAAGGAAGGCAATCTGGTCCATGTTAGGTGCGTATACACAGCAAACGTTCAGGTCCCTCCCCCCCAGAGTGCCCGAGATGGCCACGTAGCGCCCCTCTGGATCTACCACTGAGTTTGTGACCTGGAAGGGAACCCCAGCCCTAATCCAGATTAGCGCCCCCCTGGCATACGCGGAGTACGACGTGTAGAAGACCTGCCCCCTCCACCTACGCTGTAGCGCCGCCCCTTCCGCCTTGTTCAAATGGGTCTCCTGCAGCAGCGCCATTTGTATTCCCCTACGCACTAAATAAGCGTGGACCTTGTGCCGCCTAGACATGGTGTGAAGCCCCCGCACGTTCCAAGTAATACACTTCACATTAGCAACGTCAGCCATTGTCCCATACTGTTCGTGCAAAGTCTCCCCATCTGGGTCCCAACAAAGAGCGAACAACAAGCACCCCAGCACTGATGGCGGCCATTTCTCCCAACCAAAACTCAACAACTCTTATTTTAACCAAACCCCTGCCCACCCTCCCCAGAACAGGACCCAAATAACTCCATCTAGTTCCCATCCAAACCATGCCCTCAGAAAAACCCTTCGTCCCCAACTAATCCTACGGTCGCCACCGTAGGAAGGCCTTAAGGGCCAGGTGCGGGCTGGGTGGTGGCAGTGGGCCCTCGATGCCCTGGCTACCAGGACTAAAGCAAGCCCAAAACTGTAACGGAGACCCTCGGGGCAAAGGCAAGGCACCCCACCCCCCGCTTCTCCGGAGATCATGCTGAACCATCGGCTCCCGCCACCCCCGCTACGGGCCCCCACCCAAAAGGATGCAGCTCACCCCGTCAACCCTGTCCATCAAGAAGGTCCTCAACCGATTTCGGCGTGATCACCGGTGTGCTGATGCTATCTGTCACCGAGTTCTCCGAGTCCGTCGATGCCCCCTCGTCACCAGGGTTCTCTTCTTCCGCAATGGTATCACCTCGTGAACCAGACAGTGCAGACAACACCTCCAGTACTCCTTTCCGCTCCGTCGATGTCTCAGCAGTAGAAGGGCCGCCCGACCGGCCCCGGCGACTCCGCACCCTCGTAGATCGCCGCCGCTGTCCCGGCTCCGCCGTTGGCTGAGATGCGGAGGCGAAACCATCTTTCCCAGCTCTGTAGAGTTCAAGCCAGTTAAAGGCATCCTCCGGGGTATCAAAAAATTGAGTCTTGTCATCGACAATGACGCGGAGCTTAGCAGGAAATAGGAGCGAGTATTGGATGCCCTCGCTCCGGAGCTCGCGCTTGACCGCCAAGAATGAAAACCGCCTGCGTTGGGTTTCATAGGTGTAGTCCGGGAAGATGTTCACCTGGCTGTTCTCCACCTTGAAGGGGCCATTATGTCTAGCGGCATTGAGGATGAGGTCCCTGTCGCGAAAATGCAGGAGGCGCGCCACCACTGGACGCGGTGCAGGGCCCTGTTGCGGTGGCCTCGCTGGGACTCTGAGCTCGTTCAAGGGTGTAGAAAGAGGATAGGCCCTCCGGGGCCACCGTGTCTCGGAGCCAGGCTTCCAAGTAGGCCACCATGTCGCCATCTTCGATCTTCTCCGGCAGGCCTACCACTCGGATGTTGTTGCGCCTGTTCCGGCCTTCCGCGTCCTCCGCTCGCTGCTCCAGGGCAGAAATCCGGGTTAAGGCATCTTTCATTGTCGCGGCCAAGGTTCGCTGCGCCGGCTCCAAGGTTTTCACCGAGCCTTCCACTTCTTTGACCCTGTCCGACAGCTTGCCGTGATCCGCCCTGAGGAGGCCCAGGCTCGTCGCCACCTGGGCAATGTCCTGCTGAAGGGCCGAGCGTGTGGTCGCAATCGCCTCCAGGACGCGATCAAACTGTTGCTGCAGCGGCGCGCCATCAGCACTTCCCGGGTGCCCATGGCCCTCCTTGTCCGGGGTCTCCGAGTCAGAGGCGGCCGGGGTAGTCCCCTTAGCCCCTCTCGGCTTCCCCATGTCGCGGGAAGCGCACAGTGTGGACTCAGATGAAGGTGCCACCGAGTGCGGGCGCCGGCTATAGCTCTCCCGAATGCTGGACGGTGATCCTCTTCTCCAGGGCCAGGTGGATCTCCACAATTTCGGCTCGCGCCGCCACCGTGTCGTCTGAGAGCACTGAGGAGGAGGCGGAGACACTCGGCGCCAGGCCGGGCAGGCCCGTCTGGTGGACGAGGATCCGGAGCGAGGGCCACCCACACCACCAGAAACTTTGTGGCGCCAGGGGGTTGTGCTTCCCATGGGATCGGGTCGATCGGGGGATGCAGCCAAGCGCCGCGTCGGGGGTCGGCACCACCGTCAGGACCCCCAGGCGTCCGTGTGCCGGAGTTCACTATGGTAGGGGCTTCCGACCGTCCAGGCGCAATCACCAATATCAGAGTCTCAGCAGGGCAAAGTCCAGCTCCTCACTCTCCAGGAAGACAAAAGAGCGGAGGGCACGCCGTGACCAGCGACGTTCTTCCAGGCTAATGGTCCCGTCCAAGGGGACAAAGGGGTCCGGGCGCCATGTTGGGTCGCTCTCCTCGGGACCACAAACTTCGAGTTTCGGACGGATGACCACCCGTCCAGGTTGTGCCAGGTGTCTCAGTAGGGTCCAGTCGGGCCGAACGACGATTTGCGGGGGCTAGGGTGCCCCGCTGCCTCCGATTAACAGGATAATCCCGGGCTCAGTCCCGGAGCCGAGCTCTCAGGCGACCATCGCCATCGGCGCCCAAGCCACGCCCCTCAAGAGCAGACTGTTGGTGGTATTGCTTCCATTGTCTTGCTGACAAAACATTTCTCTGTGGGCTTCATTCACAGACTCCGGTTGGCTTGTTCTCTGATACAAGAATTTGCAAGCTATCACTCTGAATATCCACTGGTAGGAATAGATACCTGGCAGTGTCGGCGAAGGCTGCCAAAACTTCTGTCTAAGATTTCCAGGCCATCCATCCTGATATCTTCCCTTTTCAAAAGAATGGTGAGACAGTGTTCACAGCCAGTGAAACTGAGAAACACCAACAAGGCTGTAGAATTCTCCTTTCCCAAGGTCTGAGCCATGACATTAATATGGATGTAGGAAAAGTTCCTCTCTGTACCGAATGCTACCCAGATATTGACCTTGGGACACAAGTCTTGCAGCTGGTGAAACTTTCCTGTCAGAATCACTACAACATCTTTGTTTATAGTGCACACCATACAAGACAGAGCCTTGTTGCAGGGCATGTTGTACATGTAAGACGTTTTGCATCTGCCTCTTTATGGTTGTAGGCTGGCATGGATAGGTTACTGTCGATGACAAGAATGCCGGCTCCACGTGTTGTCACTACTACTTTACCTGAGAGGAATTCCCTGCTTCAATCTTCTCAGCCAGGAACGTGAACAACTCCTGTTTGTTGTCTGCATCGCACAAGACTTTTTGCCACTGTCGTTGAATCTTATTTTAACTAGCAACCTTTCTTCGCTTTCCTTTACCGCTTTTTCCTTGTACAGAGTGTTTGATTCTGCCTTTGATGTACCTGTCCCAGACAGTATACACCTTTCTCAAGCTATTAAGCTGTTGCACTTTGTAAGGTATGAAAACATCAATGGCATAGGCTTCGAAAGTCCTTACACCTACAGTTGGTGAAGGGAGGTGCACCACAACAGCATCATCGAACACCTTCACATCAAAGGAGTTGGCATATCTGTTTCAGCTGTTTCTTCCAAAGACACCAGCTCAAGAGCAAGATTCCGAACGTTCACCTCTGTTGATGGCTCTTCAACGTCAGGTGCATGTCAAGTACGGATGGCAGTTATTGCCGTACGGCAAGCAGGCTTCAGGGCCCACCACAGTACAGAGCAAGTGATGCTCTTGGTGCTGGGTGAGCTGACGCTTGCAGCCGATAGGAAGAAATTGTCAGCACTGATCCTACTGGATCTTTATAGCCATGTTTGACACAGTGTACCATGCGCAGCTGCTGTCCTGTATCCAGGGGTTTATGATCTCCGGTACTATGTATCAATGTATTGCTTCTTTCTTGAATGATCTGGGGGATTGTGTGTCCAGGAAAGGCGCGTTGCCTTGTGGTGTCCCGCAGGGTTCTGCGTTGTCCCCCCTGCTTTTCAACATCTATCTTCAGCCACTTGTGACAGCACTAGCACAACTAGAATGTCAAGTGTTTAATTGCACTGACGATGCACAACTAATCCTGTAGATCGACAATTCCTCACAGGCGCAGCCCAACGTACAGAATATTCTCAGGTTCACTATGAACTGGATGACTACTAATTCACTTAAAGTAAATCCTGATAAGACTGAGGTGCTAGCTATCACCACAAGGGGCAACCCCTGGTCCACCTCCTTATGGCCACAAGAGCCAGGCACCTCTCCGACACCAGTGTCAGTTGTGAAGAGCTTCAGCATTAAGCTGGACACTAAGCTAACGCTGAATAACCAGGTGGCCACTGTGGTAGGGAATAGTGTGGGCCTCATGAGGCAACTTCGGAAACTTGTACCCCTCCTGTCTACAATGCGCACTTTGGTGTCTGCACTAATCGTGTCATGACTGGACTGTGGTAATGCACTATATATTGGGCTACCTGACAAACGGTTAGGGAATCTTTAAGTGGTCATGAATGATGCAGCAAGATTGATTTTCAAGTTCTCTAGAAGATCGCATGGTACACCATTGCTGCAACAATTACACTGGCTCCCAATCAGCCAGATTTAAGAGTTTGTGAAGGCTCTGCATGGGACGGCACCGGACTACATCAAGAACGTTTCAAGAGTTACATGCCAGGAAGATGCCTCCGATCGTCCGAGGCAAGTCTGTTGTCTTGCCCACAGTTTGACAAAGTCACTATGGGGAGGCAGGCTTTTTCGTTTGTGATTCCCCAGCTTTGGAACAAGCTGCCGGAGAGGCTGCATTGGGAAGCCACTCTACTTCCCTTTAGAAGGAAACTAAAGACCTTCTTGTATATACAGGCTTTTGAACAAGCTACGCCCTGACCGAGCAGGCAACTGGGATGGATAACCCTGATTCTTGCTCTGTCTTCCCTCACAAGCGCTTAGAGACCGTTGGTGATTTTGCGCTATATAAATGGCAGTTAACATAACATACTGTCTGTGAAAAGATATTCCTGGGGTCAGGTGGGTGATAAATTAGTAGTGCATTAAAGGATTGTGTTTTAGTAAGTTCTTTATTCAAAATAAGTTCCTCGCATTCAGGCCTTGAGGCTAGCTCGAAAATGGCCGACATGTTCTCCCTATAGATAGCTGCCAGTCCTCCACCTCATTTGAGGTCTGTCTAAACGATACATGGAGTATTGAGGCGGAATTGGTGCCATCAGGTTGGGACCATAGGATTGATCTGCCCAAGTCTTGGTCACATATATTATATCCAGCTGTTTGCTATCTACAAAATCTGCAAATTTAGTTGTATGTTTAATCAGTTATCTGGCGTTTATAAGAGCACAGCAGATTTTGTTATTTAAGCATCTGCTATTGTTTGTGTGTTTCGTTTTGATGTTGATAGCTATCTTTACTGTATTTCTGGCCCACAGCTCTGGGTTTACTATATGAACACCTCAGCCCTAGCAGGTTGCATTAGGGTTTTGAAAAAGCAGCAAAGGATCTAAATGACAACTTCCTAAATTCTTACATTTCGAGTTGAAGGCGCAGAGACGTTTCTGCTGAGTAGGATAGTCTAAGGTCAAAACTGGCAGGTGGACCGGCGCGATCAGGCGCAGACTAGCTTGCCTTAGGTGCTCCCTTGGCATGCTGAGAGTGCTGCAGTGCTCTCTGCTGGTTTAAATATTCCTCCAAGCAGGAGGGGCTTGACCAGGAGCCAGCGCTTTGCAGCCGAGTAGTGAAAATAGGTGGACACATAAAATCTAACCAGCACCCAGCAACCTCACAATCCGCTCAGACTCCCCTGTGAGGGAGAGATACTGGTAACACAAATGCAGCTAAATCAAAAGTGAGGAATAAGAAAGCATGAAGTGATTAAAATAGGATATAACCCCTTCCAATATGGTGCAGATGTAGTGAGGAGCCAGGCACCTCCTCAAATGTGCACTAGACGTGCGACATGGAAAGGAAATAAAATTAGGTGAGCAGATCCAAGCCCACTCAGCAGAGCTTGGTGGACAAACTTTCTTCTGGTTTAAATATCCCTTCAATGCGGGGGGAGATGGCTGACCAGTAGTTGGCGCTTTGCAACAGGTGGGCAAAATTAAATCTAACCAAGTCAAGTCAGAGGGATTTATTAAGCGCACATATCACCCTGAGGTCTCATGGCGCAAGCCTAAACTCCATAAAGACTGGTGGTCAGATATACAGGACTTAAAGATGGTCAAATAACCAGGTTTTTGATTCCCTGCGAAATAGCTTTTGGTCAGCGATGGAGAAGAAATTTGATGGAAACTTATTCCAGAAAGCAGGTGGAAGGAAGGAGAAAGATCTACCACCGTTCCTGGCGGTGCGGATTCTGCGAGGGGTAAGGAGATATTTAGCACTTGACCTAAGCGTCCTGTTCAGTTGATACCAAATAATTTTTTTAGCAAATTAACTTGGCCCATTTCCATGCATGTTCTTATGACCAATACAGAGGATTTTGAAGCGGATTTGTTTCCTGATAAGAAGCCAATGAAGGGTCTTCAGACTAGGCACTGATAGGGCTCTTGATGGAAGGTTTAATACTAGTCTAGCAGCAGTATTGACTTGAAGCTTGGAATAGAGCTCCTCATTTATGGAGGCAAACAGGGCATTTCCATAGTCAATATGACTTATGATTTGTCCCTGGACAAGTGGTTTCCTAGATTCGGTGGGGATCCATTTGAAGATTTTGCATAGATTACGCGTAATGCTATAACAGATGCCGATTAGGTGATTTATATGGCTTTTCATTGACCGCTAATTGTCAATCATCACTCCGAGGTCCTGCACCACGGGTTTGGGAGAAGGACAGGGGCCCAGAGTCTGAGGCCACCGGTCACTAGACCAGGATTTGGTAGCCTTACCGAAAAGAATAACCTGCGTCTTACTTCCATTAAGTTGTAGGTGATTGGTATACAAACAGTTGTCGATATGGGTCATGCGGTTTTTAAAACTGATCATTGTGTCTGTGGAATCTGGCCTAGGGTAATCAATAGCTGGGTGTCATCAGCATATGACACCACAACAAAACAGTAGGACCTGATCACCCTGGCCAAGTGTGTCTCGTACAGGTTGAAAAGCATGGGATTTAAGATAGAGCCTTAAGGGACTCCTATGTTTACAGACCTACTGCAGGAGGCCAGGGTGCCCATTTGTATGGTGGTGGTTAGATCAGTTAGATAATTTCTGAACCTATCCAAGGCCATCTTCCAGAGCTGCTGTTCTAGAATGCTATAGGAGATGGTGTTGAATGCGGCTGACAGATCCAACAGGACGAGCATGGCTGACTGCCCGTTGTCCAAGGCCAGTCTAATGTTGTCTACAACAAATCCAAGCCCACACCCCTTACACCCATCTCCCAGAGCTGCGGTTCTAGAATGCTTTGGGAGATGGTGTCGAAGGCGGCTGACCGATCAAACAGGACGAGCATGGCTGACTACCCGTTGTCCAAGACCAGTCTAATGTTGTCTACAACCTCTACCAGCGAGGTGTCCGTGTTATGAGCAGCCCTGAACCCCGACTGATGGGTCCAACAGTCCATGACTCTCCAGATGGGTGGTAAGCTGCTTGTTGACCAAGGACTCTAGTACCTTTCCAAAATAGGGAAGCAAAGAAATTGGGCTGTAGTTGATAGGTACCTTAGGGTCAGCAGTAGTTTTTTTTTTTTTAATTGGCGTGACCCGCGCTGCTTTCGATCTAACAGAGATTGCAGCTTCTGCTAATGATATATTAATTAAGTCTGTAAGATTACTGATTACTGAGGGGCAATAGTTGAAAAGAAGCAGGGTGAGACTGGGTCCACTGGAGAACCCGATTTGATCTTTGCCAGAGTGGTTGAAACTTCGTCTGGGGTAAGTACGGTGAACTCCAGTAAAAGAGGAAAGGTGGGGTTGAGGTTAATGTCAGAGTTGCTATCAGGATGTTTTTGTGTCATGGTATGGAAAGGAACTATGAATTGTTATAATCTTTTCTTCAAAAAAAGTTGACAGCGTGTCTACCCATTCTTGCGAAGATGTGTTATAGGGCTGACCGGGAAGAGGAGTAGTAAATTTCTTTATTATATTTTATATATATTTATTATATTTTATAAAGCTCCTTGTTCGAATTGGCAGCTTGGTTAATCCTGTTAATAAGATACAACTTTTTGGCATGTCTGATGTTATCTAAGTAGCCTTGGTGGATATGTTTGTCTATCTTGACTAGTCTTGGTTTTTCTCCATTTACGCTCAGCAATCCTGCTAGACAGTTTTTCAATTTTCAGTGATTCTGTAAACCAGGGTGATGCCCTAGGCTTGAGCTTGACCCTTGACAGAGGAGCTATGGTGTTCAAAGCCAATGTGATTGCGTCCCCAAAGGCTTTTACTGCATGACTGATATTCTCGGTGTGGGATATAGACGGGGGGGTTGAAATTAGCTGAAAAGGTCACAGGAGTGACTTTCCGCCAAGGCCTTCTCCAGGTGGGTCCACTACTAAGGTAGTTTTTAGTGGTGGCTATTGGTAGGGAGAATTTCAGCCGGTTATGATCAGACCAGTGCAGAGGGAGGGGGGACTCAACTTCCACTCTAGCTGTTAGCAAACAGAAGATCAAAAGTATGTCCTGCCGAGTGGGTAGGTCTCACCACCATTTGGACTAGTCCCAATGTGTTCAGGTTAGTAATCCGTTGACTTGTGTCAGGGAGTGAGAGCAATTCTGCATGGTAATTAAACTTTCCAATGAAGTAGATGGTTTATAAAATTAGGTTTCTGGCATAGAGGTCTGTACGCTAGGGCACCTCTCCAGGTTCCCTCAGATTGTATTTTGATTCTGAAAATGCACATTTCAGACATTTCTGTGGTAAAGGTCTCTAGAGTGGTGACCTCTAGTCCCGCCTTGGTGGCTTGGTGATGATACCGCATCCTCTTGACGTTTCTGTCTAGTCTGCTTAGATGGTATTCTGGAGAAAACGCAGTTGCCACATCAGGGGAGGCTTTTTCGTGGAGCCAAGTTTCGGTAATGAAACAAATATCTGGCTTTTCTATGTCAAGAAGGCTCCATATTTTCAGTGCGTGTTTTGGAGTTGAACTGGCATTAAAATAAAGCCCTTTTAGTTGTTTAGGGATCTCGGCGGTGTCTGTAAAATTATTTAATTGAGGTGCAGGGAGAGGGACTGACTTATTGAGAATAGTTTCAATGTCTACTTTGGGAGTGGCAGTATACGCAGAGGTAGCTAGAAGGCCCTTGGGTACAGTGGCAGTGAGGGGTTTATTTAATAATTTAAGCTCTTGGCTTGAGTAGTGGAGTTTTTCCATTATCTGCTCTAGCCAAGGTTGAGTTACCTGTAGTTTTAGAGAAACGGGCAGGGGTCCTGGTAGCGTCGGACGCAGACATGCTTGCCTTTGGCGCCAGGGTCCAGCAACCCCAGAGTCCGCTCTCTTGTGAAGGTCAGATACTGGTAAAATAATATGAAAAAAATATGGTGCTTTTGTCCGACCTGTCTCATTGTATTAAATTACGGGTCAATAAACTGTACTGCAACTGCCAAGCTCGTTTTCCTTAGACTGTTTTCTAATGGATTTGTGTGTTACAGTTCTAACAATGTTTTTCTGGTCATGTTTTCTGTGGTGTTATGATTTGTTTTCTTGGCTGCTGAGAAAATAAAGGAGATGCCTTTGCCCCTGGTTCCGCATATAATTTGTGTTCAATCAGATTTTAAAAGTGTTTCCAGCAAACAACAATTCTTACTTAGTTAAAAAAAAAATCTGGAATGTTAACAGTAAGACTGTAATGGTGCAGTATTAGCTAGAAAGCTGACCGGAAAAGGCAAGCATGTTGCACAGCCTGCTGGAAAGTGTGGCACTTCAAAGGAAAGGTAAAACGTGCACTAACATGCAGACGACCTACGAGTTGTTAACCCTTTCTTGGTAAGGCATACAATGAAAAGAAGTATGTTATACTCACATGTTTTAATTTTCTCAGTTTGATGCTTAATAATTTAATGGTGATAAATTGAGAGTTTCATGCTTAATAATTTAATGGTGATAAATGAAGATCAGTATTAACCCGCCCCCACAGCCCCGACCTAGCTTACTTCTCCTAAATGCTTAAGTTGAGTTACTTGCCAAAAGTCTGATATGGTGAGGTTTTGCCAAAGCTTGAACATGTTATTCCTATCCTTACTAATGTTTACTTTCTCCTCTCTTCCTCGCTTTAGCGGATCCCACCGTGAAAGATCTGATTGGAGGCTTCACAGCCCTGCACTACGCGGCAATGCATGGCCGGGCACGGATTGCACGCCTGATGCTCGAGTCAGAGTACAAGAGAGACATTATTAATGCTAAGAGCAATGATGGCTGGACTCCGCTGCACGTGGCGGCGCACTATGGCAGGGACTCGTTCGTTCGGCTTTTGCTAGAGTTCAAGGCGGAAGTGGACCCTCTCAGTGACAAGGGCACGACTCCTCTGCAACTGGCCATCATCCGAGAGCGCTCCAGCTGTGTCAAGATCCTGCTGGACCACAATGCCAACATTGACATTCAGAACGGTTTCCTGCTGCGCTACGCAGTGATCAAGAGCAACCACTCGTACTGCCGCATGTTTCTACAAAGGGGTGCAGACACAAACTTGGGGCGCTTGGAAGATGGGCAGACACCCTTACATCTATCTGCGCTTCGTGATGACGTGCTTTGTGCCCGAATGTTGTACAATTATGGGGCAGATACGAACACTCGGAACTATGAGGGTCAGGCGCCTTTGGCTGTTTCTTTAAGCATTTCTGCAGCAAGCCGGCCTTGTTTGGATTTTCTACAAGAAGTTACAAGTAAGTGTGGCGTAACAGTCAGTGGTGTTTACGAAGGTACTTTTCCCGTATTGTCATTACTTTCGTTCTGTGCAGATTAAATATATATATTTTGCGGGGGGAGCGCCCGGTGCGCGCACCGGGAAGCGGACCGGGGAGCGTACTATGGGGAAAAAAGAATCATAGACTTTTCAAATATTGTATGTTTATTGATTGTTCTTTTTGTTGTTTTTTTTTGTTGTTTTTTTTTATTTAAGTAGCAACATGTAGGTACCAATGCAGAGTCTAAAATTTAATATACACCGTCTAATTTGTAGATCTCTTGCATGTTTCAGAAGTTATTGTGGTATATGGAATTCATACCATAGTCTGTCAGGAAAGCAGAAACAATATGGAGGCAGGAGATGATAAAGAGATGTTAAATACACATTGGAGATAATATAGTTGGAGAAAGGAAGTAACTATGAACAAACTTACTATGTAACACAAAAAAGTTGCACAGTATATTTTAAGTCACTTTATATTATATCTTTTTGGGTACTATTTCATAATTTTCATATAAAAAAGAATAATGTCTCAAACAACTGTAACTTTTTAAATTTAAATTTATTGTTGCGATTTTTCAAAATCTAAAAGAATTTGCAACATTAATTCATCTGGTATGTCCTCCTTTTCATTCCATTCTTCAATTTCTTCAACACATTTAATCAAGTCTTGGTCTACAGTGTCATCCAAAAAGTCTATTTCTTGTTTGTCTTCTGTACGATTGTTTTCCATATTTATTTGAAATGAAATATTATTTTCATTTTGTTGTGCTTCCATTTTCTTGCTGTAAATTGTAAAAAAAATATATATATATCAGTAGAGATAGGGCACTGTTGGGTTTAAGTTCAGACAGGTACTTGTGAGTTTTTAACAGTGAAGTTATCTTTGGGCAGTGTATGGTTTCAGGCAGGAAGTAGAACTATTAAAAAGTGCCTGTGATGAAGCCTAAGTAAATTCATAATTATACCACAGAAGCCTAACTCAATCAATAATTTAAATAAATAAGTCTTTCTCAATGTCTAACTCTTATTGAGGGACAGTATATAACTATCTGAAAACGTTTTCCAAAATTATCTTAAAGTGCATAACATAGTTCTCCTTTCAAATCAACAACTTACCTTCTTCAAAGTAGTTGAAGTTTTCTGTCAAATTCTTTTCCAAATGTACCTTAAAAAGTGTTAGTCAAAATGGCTGTGTTTCTCTCTCATTTTTTATATATATTCATGTACTTAACCAATCAAATGTCAGCACATAAAAGTACAAAATGAAAGTAACATTTTAATTGGTTGAAAATTCAAACAGTTTCATATGTGTTTTTGTCATGTAATTTACCTCAGGATATTTAGACAGGGCTACAGCCCAAATGGCTCAATGGAATACCACCAAATTTGGGTAAATGGTAGGGACTGCTATGTAGTAGGGCCTATTCTATATTTGATGAAAGTGTCTCCAGTGGTTTTTCTGTAAATTACTTTCCCACCTTTTTTTAGCGAGCGCTTACCGGTGCGCGCTCGGTACGCGTACCGGTAGCGTTACGGGAGTCCTCCATTTTGTGTTTCGGTAGAATCGAGATACAAGATGGAGGGCAAACAATGTTGGGAATGGGTAGAAGGGGGCACGGTAGACACTTCCTGACCCTCTAGGTTTTCTGAGGGGGGCTTACGACGCTCATATAGGCAAAATAAAATCCAAAAAAAAAATCGCGGGGGCAGCGCCCGGTACGCGCACCGGTAAGCGTACCGGGGAGCGTACTTTGGTGAAAAATAGTGAAAAAAGTTAGAAAAAGATAAACGTTTTGAATGATCAGAGGTAGGGTAGCTCTGAAAAGAGCTTTTGGGTTCTGTGGCTGATTTAGGTACCTACAAGTAGGTTCCAATGCACAGTCTTAAATTCAGGAGGAATATTCTATTCCCCTCACCTGAGAAGTGCACACCATCTCCTCTGTAGATGTCTTGCATGTTGTAACGCATGTTGGAATCAATTGGTGACATCTCAATCTTCTCTGGCCAATCCAGTTGATTTCCACATTTTGTAAATTGAGGTTGTGTACATTTCTGTTATCAGCATACCTGTGAGCCCAGTGGATGTAACTATAAAAACTGTATACATAAAAAAATTATATTAAATACATATAAAATATATTTTTTCTTTAAAAGAAGAATACATTTTACAGCTTTTGATATTTGCTATTAAAAAACCATTGAAATTCACTGAAAAAACCATAGGTTATATACCATATATAGTTAGGAATTAGCATTTACAAAACCTTTAAAATTCACTGAAAAAACCATATGTTTATAGACCATATATAGTTAGGAATTAGCATTTACAAAACCTTGAAAATTCACTGAAAAAACCATAGGTTACAGACCATATATAGTTAGGAATTAGCATTTACAAAACCTTATTTTACTCACGCAAAACAATTGAAATTCGCATATATAGTTAGTTGCACTAACTATATATCGCGCACCAGCAATCCACTGCTGATGTCACATATTACATCATTCATGACATGGTCAGTGATATCACTGATGACATCACTGATGACAACTCACATGACATCACTGATGACAACATCCAGTTACTGTATGTTTCTGTAATGTTAAAATATGTCTTACATATTGAAGAATGAGTGGATGTATAAGTGTCTGGATGAAGGATTTAGTAGTACTGACTTTATGAGAGAGTGATTACATGTGTCTCACTGAGTGCATGGGTTAGTGACTAAACTGTCTTAATTTGTGCATCATTATATCTGTTGTTCTGTAAACTGCTGCATGTGTTGATCAGTAGCTATATGGTTAACTATATGGGTTATTGATTGGTTGCTCAAGTATTTGTATGGGAGAGTGAGTGTGTGTGTGGGTCGCTGGGAGGTGTGTGACTATGTGCATAGATGTGTGAGCAGTTGATTCACTAGATGTATGGGTTCAAAACTGCATGTGGAAACAGCTGTATGGGTGCTTGACTGTGTGCATGTGTGTATTGGTGAGTGAATGGATATCTCAGTGCTACATGTCAAAGTAAGTACATATGTAAAACACCGTACATGTGAGAGTTGACATATATAAATAACTGTATAAGAGCCAGTGAATGTGAGTGGCTGTATGGTTCATTGTAAACTTGTATCAGTGATTGAATAAGAGAGTAAATATGTGTTAGAATATGTTAGAATGTAAGGTGTGTATAACTGTATAGTTGAGGAAATGGAGGTGTGATTGATTCTTTGCATGACTGACTAGGTGTATGAGTAACTCCATGGATGAGTGACAGTCTGTGAGTGTCTGTTTACACTGAGTGTATCTAAGGTTATATTAGAGTCTGAAGATGTTCATCGTATTATCACATGAATGATGTCATGTCATCAATGATGTTATCAGTGATGCCATTTGAGTTGTCATCAGTGATGTCATCAGTGATATCACTGACCATGTCATGAATGATGTAATATGTGACATCATCAGCAGTGGATTGCGGGTGCGCGATATATAGTTAGTGCAACTAACTATATATGCGAATTTCAATGGTTTTGTGTGAGTAAAATAAGGTTTTGTAAATGCTAATTCCTAACTATATATGGTCTATAACCTATGGTTTTTTCAGTGAATATATATATATATATATATCTATTACCTACCTATATTAGCAAATGTTAGAGAAAAACCTAGCATCTTTGATTTCTAGAGGCTAGTAAACTTTGTCTCAGTCCATACAAATATAAAGGGAGTTTTTAGCAGTCTTGTATAGATCCGTGGTCCAGTTTCTGCCAACGGGTGGAAGTAAATGCTGTGCTATATATCAATTAACAATTGACTATCCATTTAAGGCAGCAGGTAATTTATATAGTAATCAAATATTGATCACGTAAAAACAAGCAGAAGTTAATCACAGCCATTTAGAAAAAGCCTGGCTGAGTGTACTGCAGGTGTCTAAGGCAATATAAAAGAGAGGTGACAGTTAATGTACATTTTCTTGGTCTCTTCAGATAAATAAAACCATTACTTAACCTTTTCACAGTAGTTTTGCAGCATGAGGTTGTTCTAGACTAAATTCCTTTACATTAGCCCAACATCTAGTAGTTGGGTCCGCAATGGTACTTTGTTAAAATAAGTAAATTAATATGCAACCTGTTCGCTCTCAATTTCCAAAGAATCTTCTTGCAAAAATAGGAAAGTGGGGCATAGGAGTTCTTGAAGATGGGAACTAACAAGAGGTATGTAGGAGGGTGTCTGGTTTATTATGATGCAAGTAGGTGTTCCTATACCCCACCCTGTGGGCGAAAGCTAAGAATTAACTGTGTAAGCTTTTACTGGTCCATTCATTGGGTAGTAATGTGCCCACAAAGTTTATAATGGGGAGGAGCTTGCAAAAAAGTAACAGTGTCGCCATTAATGTGAATTAATACTTAATGTTAAGTTGACAACTGGCACGTTAAGATGCATTCTTGTCCTAAGGCACCATTACTCCAAGAACCTATCATAGCGCAGTGGTTTATACACCAAATGAAATCTACTCACTTAAAATGAAATATTAAACATTTCTGTGTACACGTTGTGGCCAAAGTATACACATCCTTACGGATTTCAAAACAGTGCCACTCCTTCAGAAATCCGTATAACCCGAACGATATGTAGAGCTGAAGGAAAAAATAGTAGTTGCCTGAAGTAGTGAGCCTTATTCTGGAGGGCTAGGATTTGCGAGAAGAGTGGGAGGGAGACACTGAACTCTTAATAAGAACAGCCTTATGAACAGCATATGGACTACTTTGAGGAATTGGGTGAAGCCAACGGACTGAATACCTCTCCAAATACTAACATGCTTTCTCCCTCCAATGTGGCTAGGGAGGTGGGAGCAGGAAGAGGTGCGTAGAGCGGCTGAGGTCCTTGACCTCTAGCTACCCTCAGTGGGAGTCAAGACTAACTTCTTGACAGATGCGATAGCCAGGAGCTTCTTCTGAACCCTTGCTCCCTTTTCATGAAGTACGCACGGACGTCCTTCTGGGAATCTGGTCCAAAACGAGCACAGGGGCCCCTGTGAACCGGACAATCGCCTGCAGTCACTGCCCTGCCCCAGGCGACCCAAACTCCCTCCCCCGAGAGCTTGTTAGTCAAAGCCTTTACCTCCCATGGCACGTTCCCATGGATTCGAGAGGCTGGACAGTTGGGGCAAGACATTTTTTTCTTCTACCAGCCTTGCATTACAGTTGGTGAACACTGCATGCTTATTGGGCCGTTATTTCTACTTTCTGTGGGAAACTATTGCGCAAGTGCTGCCACAGGTCCTGGAGGATGCCCGGGCCATCTTCTCAGAAGCCGTAGCAGACAAGAGAAATGCAGCAAAGTTTGCCATTTGATGAGGCTTAGACACGATCGACTCGCTGGGCAGAGCAATTTTTACGATGCTGGCTGTTAGGTGCCACGCCTGGCTGACAACATCTGGCTTTTCAGGGGATGTCTAGGCTTCACTCATGGACATGCCCTTTTATGGCACCTGTCTCTTTGGAGACAAAGTAGAGACCGCACTGGAGCACTTAAAGGACTCACAAGCTTCAGCCAAGTCCTTGGGCCTCTCAGCTACCTCCCATTCCCAGTCTGCCTTTCTCTCCTTTCGTGGCTATGGAAGGGGATTTTATGGATGCCAGCCTTACTGCTGCCACGAGCCGTGCAAGTTCCACAACCCCAGCGCAGACTAGGTTGAGATTTGTTCCAAACTCCTTGAGTCCAGTCGCCAGAGGTCAGGCCACCACCTCCCTGCAAGCTTAAGCCCCCAACCCCTTCTAGTCTTGCCCTTCATGAACATGGGCGTCTAGTTGGTGGCAGGATCAGCCATCACCTCCACCGCTGGCAAAACATTATTTCGGACAGGGTTCTCCAGGTTATCCAAAGGGGCTACTGCCTCACCCTCAAGACCATGCTAACCTCATCCAACCGGCTGACCGAGGATCATCTACTTTTGTTTCAGGAGGAAGTCCTGGCTCTCTTGGCTAAGGGAGACATAGAGATGGTTCCAGCACCAAAAGTAGGTAGGGTTGCTATTCCCACTACTTTGTGGTTCCAAAAAAGAAAAAAGGGCTTACTCCAGTATTGGAACTTTCATAGATTCACATGCCTGAATCATTACCTGTCGTCGAGACGGGAGTCTCCGGTATATAAAAAAGCAATGCTTAGCAGTATAGCAAACTGAAAAGAGGCCTTGGCCCATTTGCCTTTTGCAACCCATAGCCTTTTTATATGTAAAAAAGGCCCAAACTGTTCCCTGAACCAATCCAAGCTCCTCACCCTCTAGAACACTCCTGAGAGAACCTTTTGCCCCTCAGATTTTCTACCGCACGTTGTGCTAGGGAGTCTCCTTTGAGCTCTGCTCAAACTCTTCAATTCAACTGCATTTTGACTGGGATTTGAGGTTCTCTCATCTTCTAGTTGCTTCTTAATTGAAATTCCTTATTCCTCTGCCATGTCTGAGAAGGAGAAAAAGGGATTATTTAGAGCTTGTGCCACCTGCTCTAAGAAAAGGCTTTACACAGATGACCCTCATAAGGTCTGCATATACTGCCTATATCCAGATCATAAGGCAGAAAATTGTAAGGTATGTTGAACCTTTTCAAACAAAACCATGAGGGATCGTGAGGGAAGACGGCTGCTTTGGCTCCAGAAGGTTAAAGCCAGAAAAGAAATCCTCTCAAGTGAAAGTGAGGAGGAATCTTGTTCGTCTAAGAGATCTCAAAAAAGAGGTAGATCTCAGGAGCATACCTCAGGGGAGAGACCTGAGAAGGCCCCAAAAAAGACAATCCCAGGGTCTTCAGGGCGCAGTCCCTCAAAATCCCCTTCAGATAAACCTAAGGGGAAGAAGGGTTCTGCTTCGAGGTGAAACGAGAGAAAACTGCCTCAGAACTTAAAAAAAATCGCCCCAAAGGTCAAGATTACCATCATGAAAACTTCCTCTACACCTTCTGAGGAGAAAGGGAAAGAATCCACAATGTCGACCGGATAGTCCACGAAAAAGATGTAGTCGACGGCAAAAGCATCATCGTCGACGAAAAAGGAGGTAAAGGGTATTGAAAAGACGCCGTCGACACTTTCACCGTCGACGGCGGTGACGACCATGGATGTATGAGCATCGTCGACGACGGCAGCTTAGACGATGGCAGCGTAACTACAAGGTCGACGATAGCGTCAACGACGATAATATGGTCGATGATGACGACTAGAATCTCGTCGACTGGCTCGTCGACGAGAGAAAAAACACCAGAAAAAAGGTTGGTGCTCTGGAAAAAGCCGATAACGCCAGAGGTTACGTCTCCGAGCAAGGTGTCTCCATTAGTCTCTTCTCGACTGCTGGAAGAGGAGGACTCAGAGGACAAGGATGAAGGTGGTCCTTATGGATATGCGAGTAGTCCTTCGCAATTGCAGGTAAAAACCCAAGATGAAGATTCGGAGGAAGAATATGGGGAGTTTAAGGAGCATCCCCAAGACCAGCAACAATATAGTCAGCCGCAGCGTGAGGACATGACAAGTGTGCCAACTTCTTTGCTGAAAGACCTCCAGAGCATGTTGGAGGATTGTAGAAGAAAGTATCCAGCGACTCAAACCACTCAGGAAATGCCGGAGGTTAAGCCTTGTCCACGGTCTGTACCGGGTACGCCGGTGCGAAGGAGAGAAATCTTACCGGAGCCTGCTCCTAGGTCTCCACCACAAGCATCACAACATGATCCCGACACCTCGGATGATGACGACGAGGAGGGAGAAATTTCAGAACCTAGTAGAGAATGGGATGACTATCTCATCCCCTCGCCTTCAACTCCTACGCCAAAGCCAGTAGATTCTCCACCTGAGGTCATTGGTGGCTTTCATAACCTGATGGAAAGAGTCACTAAGAGATTTGCGCTTACCACGATGGAGGATAAAGCTGAATGCTTTCTATATGACTTTAAAGAGTCCTACCGAAAATCAGTTCGGTCCTTGCCTATCGTGAGTCATATTAGGGAGGAAGGACTTAAAGTCATGGAAACGCCGGCTAC
The DNA here is from genome assembly GCF_964263255.1 of Lissotriton vulgaris. Lineage (NCBI taxonomy): Eukaryota > Metazoa > Chordata > Amphibia > Caudata > Salamandridae > Lissotriton > Lissotriton vulgaris. Next base: position 1,868,017,554 of record NC_141687.1, on the reverse strand, counting down.
GGTGATGCCGGTTCTGGCCAGACTGGACAAAAAATATAAGGCACCTTCAGATGCTCCAGCATGTCTTTTGGGTCATCCCAAACCGGATTCTGTGATTACTCAGGCGGCGCAGCAGAAGCCAAGGAATCCGTCTGCTCCAATCACGGCACAACCGGACAGGGAAGGCAGAAGACTGGATAATTCAGGAAAAAGGTTTTCCTTCATGTCGGCGCTACTGGTTAGAGCCACTAATGCCCTCGCTATTTTGGGAAGGTACGACAGGCAAATGTGGTGCGACCTGGCTCCGTACATTAGCCATGTGCGGGAACCAGAGAAGCAAGAAGCAGGAAAGATTCTCCTGGAGGGGGAAAGGACTTCTGCGGAAGTCATAGACTGCGCTATGGATATAGCGACGACGGCGTTTAGATCTTTAGGAGGAGCAGCGATTCTGCGCAGACAAGGCTGGCTCAGAGCAACGTCTTTCAGGCCTGAGGTTTAAAATAAGATCCTAGACCTCCCCTTCAATGGAGAAGATCTATTTGGAAAGCATATTGATGACGCTCTACAGAATATTAAGAAAGATACCAATACTGCGAAAGCATTGGGAACTCTGCAGTACAGGAAGGTTCCTTTTCGTGGATCTAGAGGTAGAGGGCAGTCATCTTATAGAGGAGGATATCAACAAGGGAGATATTCCTCTTATTCTGCCTCATCGCAGCCATACCGCCAACAGTACAGTCAGCGTAAATCAGGAGGTTATACAAAGTGAACTCTGAGGGGGAGGGGAGGCCGTCAGGGGAAGGACAACACCCAACGGCAATGACAACCTTCATCTTCCGGCTACATCAAAATTCCAAAGATCAAGTGCTCCTCTGGGTGGAAAGATTGCTCACTATCTTCAAAATTGGCAAAAAATAACAACGGACCAATGGGTCCTCAACATTATTTGATTCGGCCACACCCTAGAATTTCTACAGATGCCCCCTGGTACACCACTGATACATCAGAGAACCAACCATCTGCATCGACTCCAGGAGGAGATTCGGACAATGCTCCGAAACGGAGCAATAGAACCTGTACTGAATGCCCAAAAGAACAAGGGGTTTTACTCCCAATTTTTTCTAGTCAAGAAAAACATGCTCCAATGTCGTCCTATTCTGGATCTCAGATCCCTCAACACCTATCTCAAAAAGCAATCTTTCAGGATGGTGTCTCTTCAAGACATCCTTTTGTTATTGAACCCAGGAGATCATATGACCACATTGAACCTACAGGATGCATATTTTCACATGCCTATCCATCCCGCACACAGACAGTACCGTTGGTTCTTGGTGGCCGGACGACATTATCAGTTCAAGGTACTGCCATTCGGCCTAAAGTCAGCACCGCGAGTGTTCACAAAATGCCTGGCTCCAGTGGCGGCTGTGTTGAGGAAGCAAAAACATCAAATATTTCCTTACCTCGACAACTGGTTAGTCAAAGCTCCATCGGAAGTACAAGCCAGGGAATCAACAAAGGCCTACATAGATTTGTTTGCCAAACTGGGTTTGACTCTACACAAAGGGAAATCAAACCTTCAACCAACAAAACTGATCACATTTCTCTGAGCAATACTGGACACCGACTGCAACAAGGCGTTTCCCTCCGAAGAAAGGCAGCTGAGGATCGTATCTCTCTTCCAAGACTTTGTAAAAAGAAAGTTTCTTTCAGTACACAAGTACAAATCCTTGCTGGGCATGATGTCATATTGCATTTCTCCTCGTGCCTCACTGCAGATTAAGGATGCGCCCATGGCAAGAACAGATCGATCTTCAGTGGCGTCAAGCGGAGGGCTCCTTCGACGATACAATCCAAGTGACACCAGTTATGGTTCAGGCAGCGGCATGGTGGACACGAAGATAAAATGTATCTCCGGGTCTGACCTTTCTTTCAAGAGCGGCTCCATTAGTAGTGACTACAGATGCATCCCTGGAAGGATGGGGAGCTTTCCTTCAGGATCTTTAAGTCAGTGGTCGTTGGAAGGTTCACGAGCAGCAATTGCACATAAATCTGCTAGAACTCAGGGCGATCTGCCTAGCATTTCAAGCTTTCCTGCCACGAATACAAGGCTCGCCGGTGTTGGTCAGAACGGACAACACTGTGGCGATGCACTACTTAAACAAACAGGGAGGAACAAGATCTCTCTCCCTGTCTCAGGAGGCCCAGGAGATATGGGAATGGGCACTACAGCAAGGAATATCATTGGAAGCAGAACATCTACCAGGAGATCAAAACATCAAGGCAGATACACTCAGCAGGCTCAAATCGTCCTGCCACGAATAGGAGCTGGACCAGGGGACCCTGGACAGCATTTTTCGAAGGTGGGGAACACCAACAGTAGACCTTTTCGCCAAAAGGGAGAACAAGAAATGCCGGTACTTCGCGAACTGGCTTCCCCAGAGGGAATCTTGGGGGAATGCGTTTTCGATGGCATGGTCCGACTTCTTTGCTTACGTTTTTCCTCCAATTCCTCTTCTGCCCCGAGTGCTTGTGAAGATCAAGAAGGAGCCGTGCAGGCTGATCCTGATAGCCCTGTGGTGGCCCAGACAACACTGGTTCACGGAACTCCTGCTGCTGTCGGAGGACCGTCCAGTTCATCTCCATCCAATTCCGTCACTTCTGACAATGTCCAAGGGACAAGTGCTCCATCCGGATCCGAAATCCTTGCGATAAGCGGCCTTTCTCCTGAACACTGTGAATTTAGGCATCTGAATATCTCAGACGAATGTAGGAGAATCCTGTCTAAAGCTAGAGCGGATAGTACCAACAAAACCTACAAGATGAAATGGAAGAGGTTTTGTCCGTGGTGTAAGACACATAACATTCACCCTCTTACGGCGTCACCTCATCAAATTATCCCTTACATTTTAATTTTAACTAAGTCAGGATTGGCTCACGCTTCGATCAAAGTTCATTTAGCTGCATTATCCCGCCACAGGAGGTCTTCCTCAGGCCCATCCTTATGGTCATCAAGTATCATCAAACAATTTATGAAGGGTTTATTCAGGTTTTTTCCTCCAGTAAAGCCTCCACCACCACTATGGAATCTCAATATAGTGCTGTCACAATTGATGAAACGACCGCTTGAGCCTATACACAGAGCGGACCTTAAGTTCCTATCCTGGAAGGTGGCTCTTCTCATTGCACTAACTTCAGTGAGAAGAGTAGGAGAACTGCAAGCGCTCACGATTCAGGAGCCCTTCCTACAGTTTCAGGAAGACAGGAATGAATCTTGGATTAGTCCTACGAAACATCCTAAGGTACCAACTGATTTCCATCTGAATGAGCCGTTGGTGTTGAAACGTTTCTTCCCTCATCCAACAACAGCGGCGGAAAGAGGGTTGCACTCACTGGACGTTCAAAGATGTCTCAAGTTCTACTTAAAGGGAACTAAAAGCTTTCGCAAATCTTCACAGCTCTTCGTCGCTTTCAGCGCACCCAGGAAAGGTTTCCCTTTATCAAAGAGGGGAATTGCCAGATGGATTTCCAGTGCAATTGTCTACTGTCATCAGGCAGCTGAAAAACCTTTAAATGCACAAGTTTGTGCTCATTCCACGAAGGCAGTGTCCACATCCACTGCGCTGTTTGGAGGAGTGCCAATCCAGGATATCTGCAGGGCAGCGACCTGGGCATCTTCGCACACCTTCACCAGGCACTACTGCTTGGAGGCAGCCGCAGAGTCTGATGCGGCGGTGGGAGAGGCGGTACTGCGGAATATCATCCAGTAACGGTGAGCCTTCTTTCCATCCCTCCATCCTTTTTTCTCTTGTTTTACAAAGTCACATTATATATGTATATTTTATTATGCTTGGCTTTCAAGTGGTATTACATGATGATGAAATTTATCAGATTAATGTGCTTTGTAATTTCACTGCTCGCTATTCTGATTCAGGCATGTGAATCTATGAAAGTTCCAATACTGGAGTAAGAAAGCAAGTTACTTACCTGTAACTTTAGTTCTCCAGTATTGGAAGCTTTCATAGATTCAAATGCACCCACCCTCCTCCCCTGAGAGGCTCACCTTGGATTTAGCACGACAAGTGTTCTATATGCACAAGTGCGCGAAAATCTGAGGGGCAAAAGGTTCTCTCAGGAGTGTTCTAGAGGGTGAGGAGCTCTAATTGGTTCAGGGAAAAGTTTGGGCCTTTTTTACATAACAAAGGCTATGGGTTGCAAAAGGGAAATGGGCCTAGGCCTCTTTTCAGTTTGCTATACTGCTAAGCATTGCTTTTTTATATACCGGAGACTCTCGTCTCGACGATGGGGAATGATTCAGGCATGTTAATCTATGAAAGCTTCCAATACTGGAGAACTAAAGTTACAGGTAAGTAACTTGTTTTCTTTTGTCCTATGCTAGACCTACAGCCCCTCAACTACTTCCTAAAAAAAGAGAAATTTAATATGGTCACATTGGCTCCGGTCATGTCTGCCCTGGAGCCAGGAGACAGGATGGTAGCGTTGGTTTTACTGGACGCAGATTTTCACATCCCCGTTTTGCCTGCCCACATGCGTTACATGCGATTCCCGGTGGGCCATGAGCACTTTCAGTGCACTGTTGTCACTTTTGGCCGTACCAGCGCACCTCAGGTGTTCACCAAGGTGATGACGGTGGTCGCGACTCCTCTGTGGAGATCAGGATTGCCACTCTTTCCCTATCACAATAACAGGCTGTTGAAGACTGGCTCGCCCCCGGCTGTCATCTCCCACTTCTAGACTACGGAGCACATTCTGCATTTGCTGGGGTTCACTATCAACATGCCAAAGTCATACCTGACTCTCACTCAGATGCTCCCTTTCATCAGAACTGTTCTGGACACAGTGCAGTTACGGCCCTAGACTATGATACAGAGGGAACTGCACAAGACCTGCAGTGGTGGCTGGAGAACTGCAATGGGGTCAGAGGCAGACCCCTCTCCATTCCCCAGCCAGATCTCACAGTAGTGACCTATTCGTCACTTCTGGAATGAAACGGACATCTGGGAGAGGTGGCGAACGGAGGACTCTGTTCTCGGGCGGAATCCAGACTCCACATGAACATGCTGGTACTCAGAGCGATCCAGTTGGTATTGAAAGCCTATCTACCCTCATTCAAAGGAAGGCTAGTTCAGGTGTTCACAGACGACAACATTGCCATGTGGTACTACAACAAACAGGGCGGAGTGGGTTTTTTGACTCTTGTCAAGAGTCCCTGCGTCTCTGGACATGGCTGTAACTGCAGGGATATCCCTGGTGGTTCAACACCTGGCATGTTCCCTTAACGCCTGGGCGGACAAACTCAGCCATCGATTCCTAGAGGATGAAGAGTGGCATCTCCATCCGGAGGTGGCGCAAGGTCTTTTTCGATTCAGAAAAGGGGGTGGTGATGAACAGAGTGTCTGAATTAAGCAGACCACTCTTACCCAGTCCAAAGATCAGGGCTTGATCCATCACCGTTATTTATCTCACTGCCCCATCCCAGCTCAGAACCTGGCTATATGCAAATCAGTCTGTCCCTGGCCCAGTGCATCATGGGAACAGGGCAGACTAAACTACCAAGCCAATTCTTCACCAGAAAGGAGACAAGCTACCGGGGACCGGTTTCTGGCATTTCAGCCGTCTTCGGCCCGGCTTGCTTGAATCCTGATGGAGCAGTGAGAAAGGGACTCATGTCTGAGTATACCCTGCCACACCTATTGTGGCCAAAAACGATTTAGAAAAGGGGGTGGTGATGAACAGAGTGTCTGAATTAAGCAGACCACTCTTACCCAGTCCAAAGATCAGGGCTTGATCCATCACCGTTATTTATCTCACTGCCCCATCCCAGCTCAGAACCTGGCTATATGCAAATCAGTCTGTCCCTGGCCCAGTGCATCATGGGAACAGGGCAGACTAAACTACCAAGCCAATTCTTCACCAGAAAGGAGACAAGCTACCGGGGACCGGTTTCTGGCATTTCAGCCGTCTTCGGCCCGGCTTGCTCGAATCCTGATGGAGCAGTGAGAAAGGGACTCATGTCTGAGTATACCCTGCCACACCTATTGTGGCCAAAAACGATTCAGAAAAGGGGGTGGTGATGAACAGAGTGGCATCTCCATCCGGAGGTGGCGCAAGGTCTTTTTCAGCAGTGGCGAGAACCTTGGTTAAGTCTGTTTGCCTCCGCAGAGGACACGCAATGTAAGCAGGTTTGCGTGTTGGGTTTTCCAAGGCAGCTCTCGCTTTGAGATACTTTTCATCTCGAGTGGAGCTCAGGCCTCCTGTATGCCTTTCCGCCCATGCCATTCTGGACCAGAGATCTCAAAAAGATCAGGAACGGCTGGGCCTCATTCATCCTTGTGGCTCCGGACTGGACACACAGCGTCTTGTATCCAGAGCTGCAAATGAGCATTGATCCTCCAATCAGCCTGCCTCTTTGGTGGGATCTTATGTTGCAGCAGCAGGAGAGAGTACTCCACTCAAACCTGCCAACTCTGACTTCTTACTTGGAGAATGGAGGCGTGGGGGCAGTAGAAATCTTTCGACCTTCCTCCCAAAGTTTATAATCTTATTCTTGCAGTCAGGCGTGTACCTCCAGTAAGACAGTGTATGCCTGCCATTGAAAGACATGTTTTAATATATTGTACAGAGAAGTCTATCGACCCTCTTTCTGCTCCCCTTTCCGATGTTTTACTTTTTATTTTAACCCTTACCCAGCAGGGCTCTGCTCTGAGTACCCTGAAGGGGTATTTGTCTGCTTAGTCTGCTTTCCTGAGGCTGCCAGACCGACCCTCTTTATTTAAGTCACCCATTGTACATCTATTCCTAAGGCCCTGTTCATATGTTTCCACCTTCCATCTTCATTATGCCTCAGTTGGACTTTAATTTGGTTCTCACCTCGCGTGTAGCCAACCGATGCCACCTACCGGCTCGCAGGACTATTGCTTGAATACAAATCTTACGGAACCAGTCTGCCGCCTGAAAAATTCAAATGTATGTAATCTACGGCTAGATACTGTCTCTACCAGATATACCAAATAAGGCATTACCGAAGGGAAGGAACTTGTCCATCATGGTTGTAATAAAAATTCAAAAAAAGGAATCTGAGTCAAAAATGTTAAGATAAAATCCACTACCAAAAATTAAATCAGAAGAACCATACATTAAACAATAGTAAAATTATGGTTTGTATTGAGCATTTTAAAAAGAAGCCCACAGCTGAACATGCACCAGGACTATCTAACGGATGCAAATAAAGCAATGCCTCTGTGCACTTACAGAATGTATATTTACGTAGCACTGGCAAAAAATAGCATTGTGTATAGGGAAAATATAATGTTCGAGGCATGTGGGCTGCTGAATTCATATCTGTGCATAGATCGCCGCCTAGTGTTGGGTCCGGGGATGATTGCACATTGTTGTTCTGGAAGAGTCTTCGAAGTATCACGAGATAGGTGGCTCCTCCCCCGGACTACAGTGCGCATGGGCATCCTCTCCATCCTCAGATTGTTTTTTTCCGCCATTGGGTTCGGATGTACTTTTCTTACTCAAGTTCGGAAACTTTCTAAAGGCCAAAAGGCCTTCGGGGTCGTCTGTATTGTTTCGATCGGTGCCGAGTTCTTGTTCCAGTTTTCTTGAGCAGGACGTTGAAGAGAGCCGCGTGGACTTTTCGACACCGGAGGCCTGATCGTCGATGGAACGGAGCCCATTCAAACGATGCCCCCTTTGTAATTCCAAGTACCCTCACATCGATGTACACCCGGTGTGCAACAAGTGCTTATCACCGGAGCACGAGGAGAACAACTGTCTAGCTTGTGCTCGATTCAGGTCGAAGAAGACGCTTCGACTCCGACGTGCAGCAAGGCAAACTATGTCGAAACCAGCGCCTGACCCGGTAAATATCTTCGATGAAGACGACGATGAGGTCGTCGACGCAGAGGATCCGGAACAGCAATCTGATTTCGGTTCGGAGCATGACCGAAAGCTATCGAGCCCATAACAAAACCAAAAGTCCTGAAGACAGTCCTTGGGTCAAAAAACTCGAACTCATCGGAGTCGACGAAGAAATCAGGTGTCGACGACCCTGCGGGCTCAAAAGTAGTGTCGAACCGAAGATTAGGGCGCTAAAGTCCGCCATTAAAACCAAGCACGTCGAACCGAAGACGTCGATGGACAGCGACATAAACAAGAGACTCGAGTCTCGGAAGGGTCTCGATCCGAAGCATCAGGTCGACAGACCCCAGCTTGTCAAAGGCCTCGAGTCGAAAGTCAAAAGCGCCTCGAAGGACCACGTCGAGTTGAGGTAGAAGAGTGCGCCTCCGACGCCACAAGCACGAAGTCAGCGCTCGCCCAAAAAACTACTGACGAAAGCGCAAAGTCGGTCGGGCCTACATCGACGCCGGCGCCGAAGATCAGTCTGTCTAAAGACACTATGCCACCAATAAAATTCGGACTACCACCGACTGCACGCCCCAAGGGGCTCGATCCAAAACCTAGGGTCGAAACCCCCAAACAGGTGTCATTGGGTAAAAGGAGTTATCCTCTGGAAGAGGACGTTATGTACCAGGAGCCCTCATATGATGACCACTCCTAGTTACATATAGACTCAGAATCTGGTAAACGTACTATTTATCAGAGGAAAATCAGGTCTGAAAATACTTTGGAATCATACAAAATTCCACTCAAAAAGAAAAGGGATTCCGCAACTTCACCTGTCCTTTTTGAGACTGTGCGGTACTATGGCCAGGACAATTCGGCATATTCACCCACACCCACTACCGAGGATATTGGTTATGATGATGAGGAACAATATCATTACCCTGCAGACACTGATCAGGATCAAGCCTGTTTCTCAAGCAACAGTGGTCCCATGCATAGATAGGTACATGAAAAAATAAATATAGACACAATGGAGCTATATTGAGTAACGTGATTTGTCCAGCCTGACAGGGATCACAAATTATACGCACATCACATTCGGTATACATTTAAATATATGGTGTTTCAACAAGTCGACGGCGTTTCGATCCCTTAAACATAATACATGGGATCATCATCAGGACAAGAATTTAAGCCTAAAGAGTTTTTTTACACAATAGCCTGTTACACAGACTCTATCATTCTTCAGAAATCGTTCACTCTTTGCCTAAAAATCTCTCCCTTCTGCCTTTTTCTATCCTTTCACTTTGCCAATCTGTAAGCATGAGGGCACAGGCTTGTGTCTCACTCTTTTGAATGTAAGGTATTACCTTGTTGAATTTATTTTATAGTAAAAATTTGTGATCCCTGTCCGGCTGGACAAATCACGTTACTCAATATAGCTCCATTGTGTCTATATTTATTTTTTCATGTACCTATCTATGCATGGGACCACTGTTGCTTGAGAAATATGTTCCCCGAGGTCCTATGCTGACTCGTTTGGGTGCCCTTGTTTTTGATATACAAACTCAAGCCTAGGCAGACCCTGCTGACCAGGGGGAATCACAAACTATTCCTGATACTCCCTCTTATCCTGTGAAAACTTCACCAACGGAAGATACAGCTGCGTTCAACGCTTTAATTGAAAAGGCAGCACTAAATCATGATGTGGACATGCATGCTGATCCAGTTGAAGAGGACTTCCTGTTTGACACTTTCTCCACTTCAGAGAAATCTTTAAAAACGTTGCCAATGCTAAAGGGTGTCCTTAAACACGCTGGGACATCTTCAAGGAAACCACTAGAGCAAGGGTTATTCACCTCAGAATTGAAAGGAAATACAGACCGGCGCCTGTGGACCCTACATATATTAAGGGACAGCTGTCGTTAGACTCCTTGGTGGTCTCAAATGCTCGTAAGCGTGCCAACTCACAGACTACGGGTGATGCTCCTCCTCCAGACAAAGAATCTAAAGTACTAGAAGCTTCTGGGAAAAGGGTGGCTGCTCAAGCAGCTAATATCTGGAGGATTTCTAATACACAGGCCCTATTAGCCAGATACGATAGGGCACATTATGACACTCTAGAGCAACTGCTACAACATTTGCCTGAGGCCTACAACGAGGGAGCAGAGATGCTAATCCAGGAGGGTAAACTCATTACCGGGTACGCCGGTGCGAAGGAGAGAAATCTTACCGGAGCCTGCTCCTAGGTCTCCACCACAAGCATCACAACATGATCCCGACACCTCGGATGATGACGACGAGGAGGGAGAAATTTCAGAGCCTAGTAGAGAATGGGATGACTATCTCATCCCCTCGCCTTCAACTCCTACGCCAAAGCCAGTAGATTCTCCACCTGAGGTCATTGGTGGCTTTCATAACCTGATGGAAAGAGTCACTAAGAGATTTGCGCTTACCACGATGGAGGATAAAGCTGAATGCTTTCTATATGACTTTAAAGAGTCCTACCGAAAATCAGTTCGGTCCTTGCCTATCGTGAGTCATATTAGGGAGGAAGGACTTAAAGTCATGGAAACGCCGGCTACGGTGATGCCGGTTCTGGCCAGACTGGACAAAAAATATAAGGCACCTTCAGATGCTCCAGCATGTCTTTTGGGTCATCCCAAACCGGATTCTGTGATTACTCAGGCGGCGCAGCAGAAGCCAAGGAATCCGTCTGCTCCAATCACGGCACAACCGGACAGGGAAGGCAGAAGACTGGATAATTCAGGAAAAAGGTTTTCCTTCATGTCGGCGCTACTGGTTAGAGCCACTAATGCCCTCGCTATTTTGGGAAGGTACGACAGGCAAATGTGGTGCGACCTGGCTCCGTACATTAGCCATGTGCGGGAACCAGAGAAGCAAGAAGCAGGAAAGATTCTCCTGGAGGGGGAAAGGACTTCTGCGGAAGTCATAGACTGCGCTATGGATATAGCGACGACGGCGTTTAGATCTTTAGGAGGAGCAGCGATTCTGCGCAGACAAGGCTGGCTCAGAGCAACGTCTTTCAGGCCTGAGGTTTAAAATAAGATCCTAGACCTCCCCTTCAATGGAGAAGATCTATTTGGAAAGCATATTGATGACGCTCTACAGAATATTAAGAAAGATACCAATACTGCGAAAGCATTGGGAACTCTGCAGTACAGGAAGGTTCCTTTTCGTGGATCTAGAGGTAGAGGGCAGTCATCTTATAGAGGAGGATATCAACAAGGGAGATATTCCTCTTATTCTGCCTCATCGCAGCCATACCGCCAACAGTACAGTCAGCGTAAATCAGGAGGTTATACAAAGTGAACTCTGAGGGGGAGGGGAGGCCGTCAGGGGAAGGACAACACCCAACGGCAATGACAACCTTCATCTTCCGGCTACATCAAAATTCCAAAGATCAAGTGCTCCTCTGGGTGGAAAGATTGCTCACTATCTTCAAAATTGGCAAAAAATAACAACGGACCAATGGGTCCTCAACATTATTTGATTCGGCCACACCCTAGAATTTCTACAGATGCCCCCTGGTACACCACTGATACATCAGAGAACCAACCATCTGCATCGACTCCAGGAGGAGATTCGGACAATGCTCCGAAACGGAGCAATAGAACCTGTACTGAATGCCCAAAAGAACAAGGGGTTTTACTCCCAATTTTTTCTAGTCAAGAAAAACATGCTCCAATGTCGTCCTATTCTGGATCTCAGATCCCTCAACACCTATCTCAAAAAGCAATCTTTCAGGATGGTGTCTCTTCAAGACATCCTTTTGTTATTGAACCCAGGAGATCATATGACCACATTGAACCTACAGGATGCATATTTTCACATGCCTATCCATCCCGCACACAGACAGTACCGTTGGTTCTTGGTGGCCGGACGACATTATCAGTTCAAGGTACTGCCATTCGGCCTAAAGTCAGCACCGCGAGTGTTCACAAAATGCCTGGCTCCAGTGGCGGCTGTGTTGAGGAAGCAAAAACATCAAATATTTCCTTACCTCGACAACTGGTTAGTCAAAGCTCCATCGGAAGTACAAGCCAGGGAATCAACAAAGGCCTACATAGATTTGTTTGCCAAACTGGGTTTGACTCTACACAAAGGGAAATCAAACCTTCAACCAACAAAACTGATCACATTTCTCTGAGCAATACTGGACACCGACTGCAACAAGGCGTTTCCCTCCGAAGAAAGGCAGCTGAGGATCGTATCTCTCTTCCAAGACTTTGTAAAAAGAAAGTTTCTTTCAGTACACAAGTACAAATCCTTGCTGGGCATGATGTCATATTGCATTTCTCCTCGTGCCTCACTGCAGATTAAGGATGCGCCCATGGCAAGAACAGATCGATCTTCAGTGGCGTCAAGCGGAGGGCTCCTTCGACGATACAATCCAAGTGACACCAGTTATGGTTCAGGCAGCGGCATGGTGGACACGAAGATAAAATGTATCTCCGGGTCTGACCTTTCTTTCAAGAGCGGCTCCATTAGTAGTGACTACAGATGCATCCCTGGAAGGATGGGGAGCTTTCCTTCAGGATCTTTAAGTCAGTGGTCGTTGGAAGGTTCACGAGCAGCAATTGCACATAAATCTGCTAGAACTCAGGGCGATCTGCCCTGCATTTCAAGCTTTCCTGCCACGAATACAAGGCTCGCCGGTGTTGGTCAGAACGGACAACACTGTGGCGATGCACTACTTAAACAAACAGGGAGGAACAAGATCTCTCTCCCTGTCTCAGGAGGCCCAGGAGATATGGGAATGGGCACTACAGCAAGGAATATCATTGGAAGCAGAACATCTACCAGGAGATCAAAACATCAAGGCAGATACACTCAGCAGGCTCAAATCGTCCTGCCACGAATAGGAGCTGGACCAGGGGACCCTGGACAGCATTTTTCGAAGGTGGGGAACACCAACAGTAGACCTTTTCGCCAAAAGGGAGAACAAGAAATGCCGGTACTTCGCGAACTGGCTTCCCCAGAGGGAATCTTGGGGGAATGCGTTTTCGATGGCATGGTCCGACTTCTTTGCTTACGTTTTTCCTCCAATTCCTCTTCTGCCCCGAGTGCTTGTGAAGATCAAGAAGGAGCCGTGCAGGCTGATCCTGATAGCCCTGTGGTGGCCCAGACAACACTGGTTCACGGAACTCCTGCTGCTGTCGGAGGACCGTCCAGTTCATCTCCATCCAATTCCGTCACTTCTGACAATGTCCAAGGGACAAGTGCTCCATCCGGATCCGAAATCCTTGCGATAAGCGGCCTTTCTCCTGAACACTGTGAATTTAGGCATCTGAATATCTCAGACGAATGTAGAAGAATCCTGTCTAAAGCTAGAGCGGATAGTACCAACAAAACCTACAAGATGAAATGGAAGAGGTTTTGTCCGTGGTGTAAGACACATAACATTCACCCTCTTACGGCGTCACCTCATCAAATTATCCCTTACATTTTAATTTTAACTAAGTCAGGATTGGCTCACGCTTCGATCAAAGTTCATTTAGCTGCATTATCCCGCCACAGGAGGTCTTCCTCAGGCCCATCCTTATGGTCATCAAGTATCATCAAACAATTTATGAAGGGTTTATTCAGGTTTTTTCCTCCAGTAAAGCCTCCACCACCACTATGGAATCTCAATATAGTGCTGTCACAATTGATGAAACGACCGCTTGAGCCTATACACAGAGCGGACCTTAAGTTCCTATCCTGGAAGGTGGCTCTTCTCATTGCACTAACTTCAGTGAGAAGAGTAGGAGAACTGCAAGCGCTCACGATTCAGGAGCCCTTCCTACAGTTTCAGGAAGACAGGAATGAATCTTGGATTAGTCCTACGAAACATCCTAAGGTACCAACTGATTTCCATCTGAATGAGCCGTTGGTGTTGAAACGTTTCTTCCCTCATCCAACAACAGCGGCGGAAAGAGGGTTGCACTCACTGGACGTTCAAAGATGTCTCAAGTTCTACTTAAAGGGAACTAAAAGCTTTCGCAAATCTTCACAGCTCTTCGTCGCTTTCAGCGCACCCAGGAAAGGTTTCCCTTTATCAAAGAGGGGAATTGCCAGATGGATTTCCAGTGCAATTGTCTACTGTCATCAGGCAGCTGAAAAACCTTTAAATGCACAAGTTTGTGCTCATTCCACGAAGGCAGTGTCCACATCCACTGCGCTGTTTGGAGGAGTGCCAATCCAGGATATCTGCAGGGCAGCGACCTGGGCATCTTCGCACACCTTCACCAGGCACTACTGCTTGGAGGCAGCCGCAGAGTCTGATGCGGCGGTGGGAGAGGCGGTACTGCGGAATATCATCCAGTAACGGTGAGCCTTCTTTCCATCCCTCCATCCTTTTTTCTCTTGTTTTACAAAGTCACATTATATATGTATATTTTATTATGCTTGGCTTTCAAGTGGTATTACATGATGATGAAATTTATCAGATTAATGTGCTTTGTAATTTCACTGCTCGCTATTCTGATTCAGGCATGTGAATCTATGAAAGTTCCAATACTGGAGTAAGAAAGCAAGTTACTTACCTGTAACTTTAGTTCTCCAATATTGGAAGCTTTCATAGATTCAAATGCACCCACCCTCCTCCCCTGAGAGGCTCACCTTGGATTTAGCACGACAAGTGTTCTATATGCACAAGTGCGCGAAAATCTGAGGGGCAAAAGGTTCTCTCAGGAGTGTTCTAGAGGGTGAGGAGCTCTAATTGGTTCAGGGAAAAGTTTGGGCCTTTTTTACATAACAAAGGCTATGGGTTGCAAAAGGGAAATGGGCCTAGGCCTCTTTTCAGTTTGCTATACTGCTAAGCATTGCTTTTTTATATACCGGAGACTCTCGTCTCGACGATGGGGAATGATTCAGGCATGTTAATCTATGAAAGCTTCCAATACTGGAGAACTAAAGTTACAGGTAAGTAACTTGTTTTCTTTTGTCCTATGCTAGACCTACAGCCCCTCAACTACTTCCTAAAAAAAGAGAAATTTAATATGGTCACATTGGCTCCGGTCATGTCTGCCCTGGAGCCAGGAGACAGGATGGTAGCGTTGGTTTTACTGGACGCAGATTTTCACATCCCCGTTTTGCCTGCCCACATGCGTTACATGCGATTCCCGGTGGGCCATGAGCACTTTCAGTGCACTGTTGTCACTTTTGGCCGTACCAGCGCACCTCAGGTGTTCACCAAGGTGATGACGGTGGTCGCGACTCCTCTGTGGAGATCAGGATTGCCACTCTTTCCCTCTACGGAGCACATTCTGCATTTGCTGGGGTTCACTATCAACATGCCAAAGTCATACCTGACTCTCACTCAGATGCTCCCTTTCATCAGAACTGTTCTGGACACAGTGCAGTTACGGCCCTAGACTATGATACAGAGGGAACTGCACAAGACCTGCAGTGGTGGCTGGAGAACTGCAATGGGGTCAGAGGCAGACCCCTCTCCATTCCCCAGCCAGATCTCACAGTAGTGACCTATTCGTCACTTCTGGAATGAAACGGACATCTGGGAGAGGTGGCGAACGGAGGACTCTGTTCTCGGGCGGAATCCAGACTCCACATGAACATGCTGGTACTCAGAGCGATCCAGTTGGTATTGAAAGCCTATCTACCCTCATTCAAAGGAAGGCTAGTTCAGGTGTTCACAGACGACAACATTGCCATGTGGTACTACAACAAACAGGGCGGAGTGGGTTTTTTGACTCTTGTCAAGAGTCCCTGCGTCTCTGGACATGGCTGTAACTGCAGGGATATCCCTGGTGGTTCAACACCTGGCATGTTCCCTTAACGCCTGGGCGGACAAACTCAGCCATCGATTCCTAGAGGATGAAGAGTGGCATCTCCATCCGGAGGTGGCGCAAGGTCTTTTTCGATTCAGAAAAGGGGGTGGTGATGAACAGAGTGTCTGAATTAAGCAGACCACTCTTACCCAGTCCAAAGATCAGGGCTTGATCCATCACCGTTATTTATCTCACTGCCCCATCCCAGCTCAGAACCTGGCTATATGCAAATCAGTCTGTCCCTGGCCCAGTGCATCATGGGAACAGGGCAGACTAAACTACCAAGCCAATTCTTCACCAGAAAGGAGACAAGCTACCGGGGACCGGTTTCTGGCATTTCAGCCGTCTTCGGCCCGGCTTGCTTGAATCCTGATGGAGCAGTGAGAAAGGGACTCATGTCTGAGTATACCCTGCCACACCTATTGTGGCCAAAAACGATTTAGAAAAGGGGGTGGTGATGAACAGAGTGTCTGAATTAAGCAGACCACTCTTACCCAGTCCAAAGATCAGGGCTTGATCCATCACCGTTATTTATCTCACTGCCCCATCCCAGCTCAGAACCTGGCTATATGCAAATCAGTCTGTCCCTGGCCCAGTGCATCATGGGAACAGGGCAGACTAAACTACCAAGCCAATTCTTCACCAGAAAGGAGACAAGCTACCGGGGACCGGTTTCTGGCATTTCAGCCGTCTTCGGCCCGGCTTGCTCGAATCCTGATGGAGCAGTGAGAAAGGGACTCATGTCTGAGTATACCCTGCCACACCTATTGTGGCCAAAAACGATTCAGAAAAGGGGGTGGTGATGAACAGAGTGGCATCTCCATCCGGAGGTGGCGCAAGGTCTTTTTCAGCAGTGGCGAGAACCTTGGTTAAGTCTGTTTGCCTCCGCAGAGGACACGCAATGTAAGCAGGTTTGCGTGTTGGGTTTTCCAAGGCAGCTCTCGCTTTGAGATACTTTTCATCTCGAGTGGAGCTCAGGCCTCCTGTATGCCTTTCCGCCCATGCCATTCTGGACCAGAGATCTCAAAAAGATCAGGAACGGCTGGGCCTCATTCATCCTTGTGGCTCCGGACTGGACACACAGCGTCTTGTATCCAGAGCTGCAAATGAGCATTGATCCTCCAATCAGCCTGCCTCTTTGGTGGGATCTTATGTTGCAGCAGCAGGAGAGAGTACTCCACTCAAACCTGCCAACTCTGACTTCTTACTTGGAGAATGGAGGCGTGGGGGCAGTTGAAATCTTTCGACCTTCCTCCCAAAGTTTATAATCTTATTCTTGCAGTCAGGCGTGTACCTCCAGTAAGACAGTGTATGCCTGCCATTGAAAGACATGTTTTAATATATTGTACAGAGAAGTCTATCGACCCTCTTTCTGCTCCCCTTTCCGATGTTTTACTTTTTATTTTAACCCTTACCCAGCAGGGCTCTGCTCTGAGTACCCTGAAGGGGTATTTGTCTGCTTAGTCTGCTTTCCTGAGGCTGCCAGACCGACCCTCTTTATTTAAGTCACCCATTGTACATCTATTCCTAAGGCCCTGTTCATATGTTTCCACCTTCCATCTTCATTATGCCTCAGTTGGACTTTAATTTGGTTCTCACCTCGCGTGTAGCCAACCGATGCCACCTACCGGCTCGCAGGACTATTGCTTGAATACAAATCTTACGGAACCAGTCTGCCGCCTGAAAAATTCAAATGTATGTAATCTACGGCTAGATACTGTCTCTACCAGATATACCAAATAAGGCATTACCGAAGGGAAGGAACTTGTCCATCATGGTTGTAATAAAAATTCAAAAAAAGGAATCTGAGTCAAAAATGTTAAGATAAAATCCACTACCAAAAATTAAATCAGAAGAACCATACATTAAACAATAGTAAAATTATGGTTTGTATTGAGCATTTTAAAAAGAAGCCCACAGCTGAACATGCACCAGGACTATCTAACGGATGCAAATAAAGCAATGCCTCTGTGCACTTACAGAATGTATATTTACGTAGCACTGGCAAAAAATAGCATTGTGTATAGGGAAAATATAATGTTCGAGGCATGTGGGCTGCTGAATTCATATCTGTGCATAGATCGCCGCCTAGTGTTGGGTCCGGGGATGATTGCACATTGTTGTTCTGGAAGAGTCTTCGAAGTATCACGAGATAGGTGGCTCCTCCCCCGGACTACAGTGCGCATGGGCATCCTCTCCATCCTCAGATTGTTTTTTTCCGCCATTGGGTTCGGATGTACTTTTCTTACTCAAGTTCGGAAACTTTCTAAAGGCCAAAAGGCCTTCGGGGTCGTCTGTATTGTTTCGATCGGTGCCGAGTTCTTGTTCCAGTTTTCTTGAGCAGGACGTTGAAGAGAGCCGCGTGGACTTTTCGACACCGGAGGCCTGATCGTCGATGGAACGGAGCCCGTTCAAACGATGCCCCCTTTGTAATTCCAAGTACCCTCACATCGATGTACACCCGGTGTGCAACAAGTGCTTATCACCGGAGCACGAGGAGAACAACTGTCTAGCTTGTGCTCGATTCAGGTCGAAGAAGACGCTTCGACTCCGACGTGCAGCAAGGCAAACTATGTCGAAACCAGCGCCTGACCCGGTAAATATCTTCGATGAAGACGACGATGAGGTCGTCGACGCAGAGGATCCGGAACAGCAATCGGATTTCGGTTCGGAGCATGGCTCTGACTACTATGAAGAAGACTAAGACAACGTCGAATTTGAAAACGTCGTCGAGGTAAGGGACGACGTATCCCCCATCGGAGCCGTTGATGACGACTCGATCGATGAAACAGGCCCTACAGTGGGTACTGGGCCCGAAACAGACACTCAAAGACTTTCAAAGGCTCAGGTCGAGGTAATTGCCAGAAGGCCTTAGCCGAGATCGTGAAGAACATTCTATAGCCCGCGTCAAGGCCCGGCTAAGAAAACATGAGCCATCGGTTCCAATACTCAAAACGAAACCGAAAGCTATCGAGCCCATAACAAAACCAAAAGTCCTGAAGACAGTCCTTGGGTCAAAAAACTCGAACTCATCGGAGTCGACGAAGAAATCAGGTGTCGACGACCCTGCGGGCTCAAAAGTAGTGTCGAACCGAAGATTAGGGCGCTAAAGTCCGCCATTAAAACCAAGCACGTCGAACCGAAGACGTCGATGGACAGCGACATAAACAAGAGACTCGAGTCTCGGAAGGGTCTCGATCCGAAGCATCAGGTCGACAGACCCCAGCTTGTCAAAGGCCTCGAGTCGAAAGTCAAAAGCGCCTCGAAGGACCACGTCGAGTTGAGGTAGAAGAGTGCGCCTCCGACGCCACAAGCACGAAGTCAGCGCTCGCCCAAAAAACTACTGACGAAAGCGCAAAGTCGGTCGGGCCTACATCGACGCCGGCGCCGAAGATCAGTCTGTCTAAAGACACTATGCCACCAATAAAATTCGGACTACCACCGACTGCACGCCCCAAGGGGCTCGATCCAAAACCTAGGGTCGAAACCCCCAAACAGGTGTCATTGGGTAAAAGGAGTTATCCTCTGGAAGAGGACGTTATGTACCAGGAGCCCTCATATGATGACCACTCCTAGTTACATATAGACTCAGAATCTGGTAAACGTACTATTTATCAGAGGAAAATCAGGTCTGAAAATACTTTGGAATCATACAAAATTCCACTCAAAAAGAAAAGGGATTCCGCAACTTCACCTGTCCTTTTTGAGACTGTGCGGTACTATGGCCAGGACAATTCGGCATATTCACCCACACCCACTACCGAGGATATTGGTTATGATGATGAGGAACAATATCATTACCCTGCAGACACTGATCAGGATCAAGCCTGTTTCTCAAGCAACAGTGGTCCCATGCATAGATAGGTACATGAAAAAATAAATATAGACACAATGGAGCTATATTGAGTAACGTGATTTGTCCAGCCTGACAGGGATCACAAATTATACGCACATCACATTCGGTATACATTTAAATATATGGTGTTTCAACAAGTCGACGGCGTTTCGATCCCTTAAACATAATACATGGGATCATCATCAGGACAAGAATTTAAGCCTAAAGAGTTTTTTTACACAATAGCCTGTTACACAGACTCTATCATTCTTCAGAAATCGTTCACTCTTTGCCTAAAAATCTCTCCCTTCTGCCTTTTTCTATCCTTTCACTTTGCCAATCTGTAAGCGTGAGGGCACAGGCTTGTGTCTCACTCTTTTGAATGTAAGGTATTACCTTGTTGAATTTATTTTATAGTAAAAATTTGTGATCCCTGTCCGGCTGGACAAATCACGTTACTCAATATAGCTCCATTGTGTCTATATTTATTTTTTCATGTACCTATCTATGCATGGGACCACTGTTGCTTGAGAAATATGTTCCCCGAGGTCCTATGCTGACTCGTTTGGGTGCCCTTGTTTTTGATATACAAACTCAAGCCTAGGCAGACCCTGCTGACCAGGGGGAATCACAAACTATTCCTGATACTCCCTCTTATCCTGTGAAAACTTCACCAACGGAAGATACAGCTGCGTTCAACGCTTTAATTGAAAAGGCAGCACTAAATCATGATGTGGACATGCATGCTGATCCAGTTGAAGAGGACTTCCTGTTTGACACTTTCTCCACTTCAGAGAAATCTTTAAAAACGTTGCCAATGCTAAAGGGTGTCCTTAAACACGCTGGGACATCTTCAAGGAAACCACTAGAGCAAGGGTTATTCACCTCAGAATTGAAAGGAAATACAGACCGGCGCCTGTGGACCCTACATATATTAAGGGACAGCTGTCGTTAGACTCCTTGGTGGTCTCAAATGCTCGTAAGCGTGCCAACTCACAGACTACGGGTGATGCTCCTCCTCCAGACAAAGAATCTAAAGTACTAGAAGCTTCTGGGAAAAGGGTGGCTGCTCAAGCAGCTAATATCTGGAGGATTTCTAATACACAGGCCCTATTAGCCAGATACGATAGGGCACATTATGACACTCTAGAGCAACTGCTACAACATTTGCCTGAGGCCTACAACGAGGGAGCAGAGATGCTAATCCAGGAGGGTAAACTCATTACCAACGCATCCATTAAGTGTGCGCTAGACGCAGCAGACACTGCAGCCAGGGCCATCGACACAAGCGTCATGCTCAGGAGGCATGCCTGGTTGCGCATCTCTGGATTCAAACCTGAGATCCAGACCACATTACTAAACCAGCCTGTGAACCCAGATTTTCTTTTTGGTCCTGATGTGGACACAATCTTAGAAAAGATTAAAAAAGACACAGGCACGGCCAAATCCATGGGTGCCTTGCAGTCCCAACAATTTAGAGGAGGTTCCTTTCGTCGCTCCAGTAACAGAGGAGCTACACGAGGCCAGGCATCACAACAGATCCCGTACAATAAAGGGAGCACGCAAACCACATCTACAATAAAAATAATAGAGGTGGATACCGTGGCAACAGCAGCAAAGGTAGAGGACGGGGGAATAACAACACCAGATCCTCTGCCAATACTAAACAGTGATGCCTTATCACTGCCCCCGCACCATGTAACACCGGTCGGGGGCGATTACAACAGTTCCTGCCAGTCTGGGAGAGCATTACCACAGACAGGTGGGTGAGACAACTTATTCAGTACGGCTATTGTCTAGAGCTAACCTCCACTCCACCCAACATACCCCCAAGACACCGTCCTATGTCAGCAGAGCACATAGACTTATTGCAGCAAGAAGTTATCAGCATGTTGCAAAAAGGGTCCATAGAACTCGTCCCTTTACAGGAACAAGGTACAGGGGTATACTCGCTGTACTTCTTAATCCCCAAAAAGGACGGGTCTCTCAGGCCAATACTAGACCTCAGGCCCCTAAACCAATACATCTTGTCAGAACATTTTCACATGCTCACTTAACAGCAGGTTCTACCATTGCTCAGTCAGGGAGATTTCCTCGCAACGCTAGACCTAAAAGACGCGTACTTCCACATACCAATACATCCTGCACACAGGAAGTATCTCAGGTTCACCATACAAAACCAGCATTACCAATTCAAGGTCCTACCTTTCGGGGTGACAACAGCCCCCAGGGTGTTTACCAAGTGCTTAGCGACAGTGGCGGCACACCTGAGGAGAAACCATGTCCACGTCTACCCCTATCTGGACGACTGGCTCATCCAGGCGAAGTCGGTCCAGCAATGTGCCAGCCACGTCGCGCACTATTCACCTCCTGGACAGCCTCGGATTCACATTAAACTACGTAAAGTCTCATCTCCAACCCGCTCACGTACAACAGTACCTAGTGGCGACGATAGACACTCTGGTGGCAAAAGCACAGCCAAACTCGGCAAGAATCGGCGGTATTCAGTTGCTGATTCAGAAATTCAGACCCCAACATTCGCTTCCAGCACGGGTGTTTATGCAGTTGATAGGCATGATGGCCTCCTGCATCTTCATAGTCCCTCACGCGAGGCTACACATGCGTCCGCTTCAAGAATGCTTAGCACGGCAGTGGAACCAGGCTCAAGGAGAGTTGAAAGACCTAGTGTTGGTGACCGGTCGTGCATACCACTCTCTGCATTGGTGGAACCCACAAAACCTTTGCAGGGGACGACCGTTCCAAGAGCCTGTACCACAAATAGTGCTGACAACGGACGCATCTCTGCTGGGCTGGGGAGCGCATGTCCTCTATTACACAGTGCAGGGACTATGGACGACACAGCAAAGGAAGATGCATATCAACCTGCTGGAACTGATGGCTATCTTCATGGCAATGAAGGCCTTCAAAGTACATCTGTGCAACAAAGTCGTGTTGATCCGGACGGACAACATGACTGCCATGTACTACATACAGAAGCAGGGAGGGACACACTCTCCACAGTTGTCACATCTAGCGCAAATCATGTGGAAGTGGGTCATTCAGAGGAACATCTTCCTCATGGCGGAACACCTACCGGGCAGGGACAACCAGATGGCGGATCTGCTCAGCAGACCCAGCCACCAGATACACGAGTGGGAGTTGCATCCCTCGGTGCTGCAACCCTACTTCCAGCAGTGGGGTCACCCAGAGATAGACCTGTTCGCCACAAGGGAAAACGCAAAATGCCAAAGCTTCGCTGCCAGGTTTCCACATCCGCAGTCTCAGGGCAATGCGATATGGATGAACTGGTCAGGCAGGTTTGCGTACGCTTTTCCCCCAGCCCCGCTCATACCACTAGTGGCACGCAAACTGCGACAACACTCCATGACACTCATCCTAGTTGCTCCAACGTGGGCGAGGCAATCGTGGTACACCACGTTCCTAGAACTTTCCGTGGTGCCTCATCATAGGCTGCGATTAACACCCAGTCTTTTAACGCAGAGCCATGGAAACATTCAGCACCCAGATCCGCAATAGTTGAACCTTGCGATCTGGCTCCTGAAGTCATAGTTTGATTACCTGAACTTGCCTCCTGACTGTATGAACATTATCAAAGAGGCAAGAAGACCTACGACCGGAGCTTGCTATGCGGCGAAGTGGAAACGATTTGTCATCTTTTGTACCAATAATGACATAAATCCGCTAGATGCATCTACTCAGAACATCATATGTTACCGGTTACATTTACATAGATGCAATCTAGCCTATAGCGCCATACGTATACACTTAGCTGTGGTGGCAGTTTATCTTCAGAACAGGCAACACCTTTCACTCTTCAGAGTACCTGCTATTAAAGCTTTTATGGAGGGACTCAAATTAGTGATTCCTCCAAGACACCCACCTTCACCTGTCTGGAACTTGAACGTGGTTCTAACCAGACTAATGGGACCACCTTTTGAACCTCTACACTCGTGTGAGATACAGTTCCTAACGTGGAAAGTGGCTTTCCTAGTGGCAATTACATCACTTAGAAGGGTTAGTGAGCTACAAGCCCTAACTATTCAGGAGCCATTCATACAAATTCATGCAAATAGAGTAGTACTGCGTACAAACCCTAAATTTATGCCAAAGGTGGTATCCCAATTTCACTTCAATCAAACTATCGAACTGCCAGTGTTCTTCCCAAATCCAGATTCAGTGGCAGAAAGAGCTCTACATACCCTGGACGTTAAAAGAGCTCTCCTGTACTAAATAGACAGGA
Source organism: Lissotriton vulgaris (assembly GCF_964263255.1). Classification (NCBI taxonomy): domain Eukaryota; kingdom Metazoa; phylum Chordata; class Amphibia; order Caudata; family Salamandridae; genus Lissotriton; species Lissotriton vulgaris. The sequence continues at coordinate 1,867,993,817 of NC_141687.1, read as the reverse complement.
CAAAACCTTTCAGGTAAACTAAACAACTGTTTGTTGCTTTTTCACCACAGCACAAAGGCAATCCCATTTCCAAATCAGGTATAGCCAGATGGATTGTTATGTGCATACAAATTTGTTATCAGAAAGCTAAACGCATATTAACAGTTCCCCCAAGAGCGCATTCCACACGCAAGTTAGGGGCATCCATGGCTTTCCTGGGAAACATTCCTCTAGAAGACATATGTAGAGCAGCCACATGGACTACCATACATACATTTACTAAACACTACTGTGTAGATGTACACTCCAAACAGCAAGCAGCTGTAGGACAGGCTGTACTCAGGACTCTTTTTCAGGCTGCTGCAGCTGGCACGGGCAACCACCGCTAGGGGGGACACTGCTATACATATTATGCACAGATATGAATTCAGCAGCCCACATGCCTCGAACGGAATATGCTACTTACCAGTATGCATCTGTTCTTGGCATGTAGGGCTGCTGACATTCATATTGCCCCCCCTCCTACCCGCTGCCTGTCGCAGCTGTAGCACTCAGAATTATTCTTAGCATGGACATCACTTACTGTATCATACTCCATCCCTGCCACAATGGCGAAAAACAATCTGAGGATGGAGAGGATGCCCATGCGCACTGTAGTCCGGGGGAGGAGCCACCTATCTCGTGATACTTCGAAGACTCTTCCAGGACTTCAATGTGCAATCATCCGGACCCAACACTAGGCGGCGATCTATGCACAGATATGAATGTCAGCAGCCCTACATGCCAAGAACAGATGCATACTGGTAAGTAGCATATTCCTTACAAAAGAAAACAAAGTGCAGCAAAGTTTCGGAACACACCTCATCAGACGGGCATATACATATATTAGAAGAGCCAAATTTGCCTTGTGGGAAACCTAGCCCCCATCTGATGGAGCCTAATCTGAACCGGGACAACAGCATACGATCCTAAGTTCCTTGAGCCAAGCTCAGATATGGTGTCGGCTCCAGCGTAGTTTGTACGAGACCATATTCCTTGACTGGGGGCTTCATTAATCCTCCCTCTGAGCCCTTCTGCCAGATAAAAAGCTTTTCCTGATCGACCCTTTGTCCTCCTTTAATATATCGGTATGATTCTTTAAATTCGAGGGGCACCCAAGAGCAAACATTGTCTCCCTGATATATTTAAGCCAGAGAATCCTAATCCCTAAGAACAAGAAACACAATCCAAGATTCTCTGTTTAGGCAAGCTTGCTCATTGCACCAAATTGAGCATAACAACAAGGGAGCAAGGTTGATCTGATCCGCGACATATTCTATGCCTAATTCTTGGTGGATAGAAAAGTGTGATTTTGACAAGGGAACCCCCAGTATATGCCGGCACATTCTATTTCCCTCAATTTGAATACAGCTCGCATCCCTGTAACCATATACCCCACTCCATAGGGTAAGATGAGAAGACATTTCCTTCTATAGATCTTGAGTATGGGTTATATTTTTTCCTTTGGAGGAAACAAGAGAACATTGAACCAATTGACTACAAAAAACGATTTTTCATTTTGCTGGCACACGGTGCCCAGGTACTGATGCTGTCAAACATCAGACTAATATATGGAAACTGACTCACTTTCTCAATAGTCCTGCCCCCACTTCTCATTTTTTTTTTGTTTTTAAGACCAACGGTCCCAAACTTTATTCAGTTTCACAAATAAGCCAGTAGTTATTCATACAGTGTCAGAACCACGGATTATTGCTACAAACATTAACCCAGCAGATAGTACATGTCGACATATCAGGTACACATGAGTGAAAACAAACAGTTGCTGGTGGAAGTGCATCAGTTCATAAATGACGGTGTCAGAAAATGTCACATGGTGCAGTGCCTACGGTTCATAGCACTGCAACAAGGAACCAGCGTGTTCAAAACGAAAAGCCAACAGTCATTGTTTGAAATGGAGTTCCGTGGTCATTGTAGCAGGGGATAGAGGCAGCATCATACCCTCCGGTGTCTAGTGGGTCGCTGGGTGCCCGCTTCCTAGTTCTGGGCACATCTAAGCAGCTTTATATAAGATGCAGACGAGGAAGGGTACTCGGGCGTTATCAAGAGCCAAGTATGAACGGCCTCTGTGTCAACCAAAAGAATTAACTGGGTAGCCGAAAACAGGGGGGGGGAGGAACATATCAATAACTGTTAGACTAGTATTCGTGTGTTTGGTAGTGCATCTAGGATTCTAGCTGTGTGTGGTGCATCCTGTGTGGGCCATGTAGGGGCAGAGACAATGGATGAGGCGGCGTCACCGCGGCTGTAGGGGGGGGGGGGCTGAGCGGCGGCGGGGCGGGGCGGGCGGCGATAGCGGCAGGGGACATCTCCATCGCGCGAGACCCCAGTTACCGGGGGGGGGTTGGGGAGGTAGGGAAGCGCGCGGGACGGGGGGGGGGGGGGGGGGGGGGGGGGAGGAGGGGGGGGGAAGAGAGGTGGTGGGGTCTGTGCCAGGTGCGGAAAGCAATCAGGTGGGCCCTCCCTGTTCTGCGTCGAGTCGGTACTCTATGCCGGCTTGGGTGCACGCGCGGTGATATGCAATCAGGGCAGCGTCCCAGTCTTGGGCGATCGGGTATTTCCGTAGGCCCGCGGTTTCCTCTCTATGGAGCGACACACTCTCCGCACAGGCCCAGTTGGCAAAAGAGCGGCGCCAGTCTGCAGGGCGCGGCGGGGTGGGACTCTTCCATCGCCGTGTAATGAGACGCTTGGCCGTAATAAGGCCCAAGTCCCAGAAGCGTGCCCGTAGCTTGGTCTGCTTGGTTCTCTTGTAGAGTCCCAATAGGCATGCTTCCCACGTCGTGGGGAGGGTTTCGCCCGTGGCCGCTGTTAGCATACCCGCGATCGCAGACCAGTACGAGGTAAGATGGGCGCAGCTCCAGAGTGCGTGCAGGAAGTCCGAGTCCAGGAGGCCGCATCTGGGACATGCCGATGAAGTGAGCCCGAAGTAGCGGTTCAGCTTGTCCGGAGACAGCCTGCCCCCACTTCTCATGCAACAAGTTTGGAATTTTTTTTGCGCCACAAACCATAATAGATATGTTGATGACTGGTTGGTTTCTAAGTCTAACGGTTTCATAAATGAAACGAAAGTGGCAATTAATAAATTGGGACGTTAGTCATCCTGGCGAGCAACAACGCATCATCTGAGTTCAGAAGTGCTGGAATTGATTTTTTTTGTATATCACTGGGACTTCTGATCCAAGATTCACATGGTCGGATTCCAAACCATTATATAAAGAAAAAACAGCACAGGTGCCAACACGCAACCCTGATGGACTTCCCGTTTTACTGAAACAGAAGCAAAAGGTGCATGTTTAAGCATTGTTCAATAGTTCCAAGCCCTTTCATGAATACATATTGGACCTGTGCGAAGATTTATTTTTTTCTACGTGGACCAAAGGAGCTATCTAATACTATTCTCTGAAAGATCTTTATGTTTGAGTAGAGGAGGAAATAGGTTGGTCGCACTTTGGATCCTGCGCGTTTCCAGTTTTAAAAACTGGCACAATTATTGAGGAGTGCCAGGAAAGTGGAATGCCAACCTTGCATGCAGAATTTGATATTTGTAAGCAGAGGGGCCCATAACTAAGGGTTTTCCTTGTATAGATTCTTAGGGATCCCATTGGCCCCAGGGGCCTTTTTAGAAGGACTGTTAATAATAGCAATAAACTTCTCCGCTGGAGAAAATCAAATATCCAAGGGCAAAACACAATATCCATCAGTCTCTTTCTTGGTTACCATAAATGTTTCCAAAATGGTGCATTCATTCCTCAGGACCTATGTGCGTGTTAACTCTGTTACATGTAGTATCTGAGAAAAGACACACATGTGTTGCCTTCCAATAGAGAAGGCCTAGTAGTCTTTAGTTTGACAAGCGTACACCAAGGTTTCCCATTATTCAACCTTCAAATCTGGCTTTTTCTTTTTTAGCGCCTGTGTGTGTCTTCCTGTAGGCTCATATTGCTTTCCTATCGCTAGGAGTACACTTCAGTTCCCTTCTGGGGCTATTGTTTGCTTCTCTGCATGTCTTATTAAACCAAGATTTGTTCTGGTCTGACCTATTGCCTATGGGCCTAGAGAGCAGATCCCTAATACAGGAGTTTAACTCTACAAAGCTACCCAGAAAACAGCAGGGCCACCTTCCTCTGATAAACAAGAATTAAGCAGGCATCTATCCATAATTTTGCACACAATTAACATCATATTGGCAGAGTACCAAACTAATCTACTCCCAGCACTTTTCGTGAAAATGGGAACCTTATAGCCAACTATATGCTCTTTGGGATTCTTATTATTAGAGTTATGGGGCTGTTATCACTGTATATAGTCGGAAGAACATCCCCTTTAGAGACAAATTTATACATACTTCTAAATATAAATATCTAATCGATAACTGAACAGGATCCCCTACCCTTGTATGTTGGAACTTTGAATTGGACGTTGAATTATTCATGACTCTCTCCAGATCATGTAGCACCAAGTAAGTAAATAAAAGGTGTCCCCTAGACTCCATATCTGAAACAAAGCTGTACTTGCATAAGGAAGGAGAATAAGTTAGCTGACAGTGTTGAGAAAGCACCCAGCTCAGCGTTGAAATCACCTTTCCGAACTAGATTTGGTTATACCCAAACATGAGGTCTTGTTGACTACTTTGTGTCTACAAAATGAAATCAACAGTAGACATTCTGATTATTCTTAACAGAAAAATCATTATCATAAAAATTAAGACCCAACCAAAATTTTACCCCAGCCCAACCTCAAATTAAAGGTCTGCATATTATCCCCTTCCCCAGGAAACTTCTCTGCTATGCCTGGCCAGAAGGTTTTGAGGAGGCTGGCAGATTATAACATGTATGCCCATCAGAAAAAAACATCAACTTGTGCCCAGGTCTCCTGTAGTAGTACAATGTCAAAATTGTTAATAAATATGGACCAGTACTCAATTTGGAGTTTGGAGGCTAAACCTGCAACTTTCCAGCACAATAGTTTCAGATTGACATTAGAAAAAAGGGGGTGCTTTCTTGGCCCTCTGCTCCAGGGCTGGTGTCTCAAAGACTGGAGAGTTAGTCACAGTGCTGTATCCCTTCGTACGTATTTCAGGATACAATAATAGTCTGATGGGTATCAACCATGGTTCTGTGTTGAGAAAGTGGCTCTATATATACTGGACCAGAATAAGGTACAGTGTGTATAGAGTCCACAAACCCCAAAGGTATAACAGAGGTTAAAACCAGGTGTGACCTTACTCTCTTAAGAGGTAGCTTGGTCGAGCAGTAAGGCAGTACCAGAGGACAGTGTAAAGCATTTGTTGTACACACTCAGTTAGCAAAGGGTTTCACACACTCAAAGACTGAACTCCAGGCCAAGTGATTTTATATCAAAGATATAGTTGCTTTATTTCTAGAACCAACAGGTATCAAAATATATTGTTCTCAATATGAGAGGTCTCAGATGAGTACTTTGCAGAAAGGCAATAAACTGTGTAAACACAATATGTACAGGGGTTACAGCAGGCAACACAATTCTACACTCAATTTAGCATTGAGCTCAATGGGTTTTCCTATTTAAACACGGTTGATTACTTTGTAGATTACTTTGGTAGTTCCAGGACTGGATCCTAGATTCAGTCCTGGGGTCGAAGCTGAAACCAATTTCAGTAAAAACGTTTTAGTTATTGCAGTGATTTTTCAGGAATATAAACCTATTTTGAAAGTTCACACTTCGAAACTTTTCAACAGAAATCTGGCAATGTTATCCAATGGGAGAAAATTCTGGTTGCAGGTAAAGTACGATCTCGTTACTTTTGTAATCCAGTACGGGGCTCCTGGTTCCAGAACTGGGGTCTCAATTTAAAACAGGTAAGTAATTATGTTTCAGTATTTCGTATGATTTTTAAAGAATATTTCAAGTTTTCAAAAGTAGACGGTTCGGATTACTTTTGTGTTCAATACTGGGCTACAAGGTACAGTATTGGCTTCTCTCCTAATTACAGGTGAATACTTCGGAATTCGTTACTCGGCTGATTTTATAGGAATATTTCAAGTTTTCAAAAGTAGGCACTTAGAAGATTTTTTTGAGTCAAACCAGTCAATGTTATCCAATAGCAGGTAAGTGAGTTACCGGTTTCCAGGTGAGTACTCGGCTGGTGAAGTTAACGTTCTGGGCATAGACTCAGGGGTCCCCCAGGGTCAGGTAGGTACAGTTGGTTTTGCAGCGTGAATCTTTTGGATTCACTATGCTGTGCATTATTCCACGGTCTTGTGGTTGGGTCCGGATTCGTAGTCTTTTCTTTCTTTCTTTTTTTTTTTTTTCGTAGCCCAGGTGGGCGTCGACGTCCAACCGTTGGTGCATTTCTGGTGACGTTGGCACGCTTCCAGCGGAAGCTCCCACTCCTGGGCGCCATCTTCAGATTCTTTTTTCCGCAGTTGGGTCTGGATCGTTCCCGAAAGGGCTCCAGACATTTTTGGAGAAAGAAGAAGAAAATACGCACCTTTTGCAAGAAAAGAGATTGAGAAGACTACAGGAGAATACATCATCAAAGAGGACGACGAAAGAGAAGAAAAATTTCAAGAACTTCGACGTCCATCGGAGATTGCAAGCTCAGGGGGCCCCCTGAACGCATGAGATGGACAACACTCCTTTCAAAATCTGCCGTAACTGCCACCACAAGTACGCGCAGGAGGACCAGCACCCGGTCTGCAACCTTTGCCTACCGGTCGACCGCGAGAGCGAGGACTGCAACGCCTGCTCCGCCTTCACGCCGAAGACTCTTCGAGTGAGAAAGAGACAGAGGATAGCCAACACTACCATGCAGGGCAAGGGACAGCCGCCGTCCCTTCGAGACCTAGGGCTATCATCAGACGAGGAGGACAACGCCACAGCCTAACACGATGGCTACACGGTCGTAGAGACCGATATTACGAAGACTCCAAAGAAGGTAGGAGACTCTACGGCGCCTAAGGCACAGAGAGACCCAGAGTCTCGAAAAATTGAGGGCAAAACCTCGAAAGCGCCGAAATCCGTGGCTACACCAAGGCACAGCGGATCCTCTGAGAAGGACTCCCAGGCGCGAGAGCTGGAGCACAGCAAAAGACATCAAAAATCGCACCCGAAAAGGAGCGTTCGCCGAGGGAAAGGGACCTGAAGGGCGCTTCAGCGCTGACAAAGGACCGGAGAGCCAGCTTGGCACCGAAACCTTCGACGACGAAAGTCGGCTCGGCGCCGAAAAGAGCAGCCGATCCTTTCGACGCAGACCACGCGTACGAAATGGAGAAAAAGAAAAGACGCCTCGAGGCTGAGATGGAAAACATCCTGCAGCGGAAAAAAGATTTCGACGCCAGGATGAAGGAATACACAATCCCGACGAAACCTAGGCTACAGGGGGTCGAGGAAACCGAGGAGGAGGACTACGACGTCGAAGGACAGTTTGTGGGCGTCGAAACCTTCGACCACCAAGAAAAGGAGGAGGCCTCCTACTACGAGGATGAAGGAGACGACGACCGCAGGACACTCCTCTGGTCTGCATCCTCGGAGACTCAGGAAATAGACTGGCAGGACGTCGACACCGAAAGCCCAGAGGAAGCCGTGGACACATATCCCTCGAGGCCCTCGCCGCCAGATGACATCGGAGTCTACAACAGTCATCAGGAATGCTGCTGCAGTTTTCAAAGTAAAACTCGACGAAGAAAAGCAGAAAGCAGACTTCCTTCTCGAGTCACTGCTCCCTACACAAACAAGGAGCCAGTTCCTGCACATGCTCGACAGTGTCATGGCACAGGGAAAAGAGGCTTTCAAAGAACCAGCTACATGCAAAGCCGTCACTCCCAGGACGGAGAAAAAGTATAAACATTCTTCCAAGGACCCACCCTACATTCAGGGATCGGTCTCAGCAGACTCCATCATCGCAGCCACGGCAAGAAAGAGGGCCAATGTGCCTACCACTTCTGGGCCACCTCCAGACAAAGAAAGCAAGAGGATGGACCTGGTGGGGAGAAGAATTGAACGGAATGCCGCAATAACTGGCACATGGCAAATTCCAATGCACTGCTCAACAGGCACCAATACCAGATCCTGGAAGATCTGGGCCAGTTAATAAAGAACATGCCACAGGAATTCAAGCAAAGAGCTGAAAACCTTGTCGAAGAGGGGACAAATGTAGCCAATTCTTGCCTCAAGACTGCCCTGGACGGAGCAGACACCTCCAGCAGGCTCATGATAATGGGCATCATGGAGAGAAGACAGACCTGGCTCAGGATTTCGGGCTTCAAGCCAGAAGTGCAGCACAGCATTCTCAACACACCGTTCATCTTAGAAACGCTGTTCGGGGCCCCAGTTGACGAGAAACTCAGCCAACTGAACAAGGATAACGAGACTGCAAGATCCATGGGGGCATTGCAGTTCTGAGGTACTAAAAGGAGCACCCCGTCACGAAAACCTAACAGGAGGGGGAGGAAACCAGCCAGGAACACCACACCAGGCGTTCCAACAAGCCCACCAAGCAGACACCCAGACACAGCAGAAGCAGCAAAAACAGTCCTGTTGCGGGAGAGGGAATGGACGTGACAGAATACGAGAGGGGGACAGCAACCCGCCTCTAAGTGACTCAATAGAACTCCATGTGCCCACCCGAGCAAAAACTCCCAGGGTGGAGCACAAACACATCGGACAGGAGTTACGCGAACTAGACACCTCCGTACATGTAAGACCAGTGGGAGGAAGACTGAAACACTTCTTCAGGGAGTGGAAGGGTATAACATCAGACAAATGGGTACTCAACATCATACAGTACGGGTACTGCATAGAGTTGGAAGGAAAGCCAACGGACAGGAAACCAAGAAGAAGGCCACTAGCAAGGAAAGACCTAGAGCTCCTTTGGGTGGAAGCAAAGGAGCTCCTGCAAAAACAAGCTATAGAACCAGTACCTTACAGGGAAAGGAACAAGGGCGTATACTCCACATACTTCCTGGTACCAAAGGTGGACGAAACTATGAGACCCATCCTGGACCTATGATTCTTAAACAAGTTTGTAAGAACGCAAAGGTTCAAGATGACCTCCCTACAAGAGGTACTCCCTCAATTGCAAGGCAGGGACTTCATGGTCACCATAGACCTAAAAGATGCCTACCTGCACATCCCAATGAACAGGGGCCACAGGCACCTCCTCAGATTCATCCTCGGAGAAGACCACTACCAGTTCACAACCCTGGCGTTCGGGCTCAAATCGGCACCAAGGGTTTTCACAAAGTGCCTTGCAACAGTCGCAGCACTCCTATGAAGGGAAGGGATACACGTGTACCCTTACCTGGACGACTGGCTGATCAAAGCAAGCTCATACAAAATGTGCAAGCAGCACGCACAGAGAGTGACCAGCACACTGATGAACCTAGGATTCTCCATCCACTGGGGAAAATCCTCCTTGGAACCAGAACAAATAAAAATCTTCCTGGGAGCACAGATCGACACCTTACAGAGCAAGGTGTTCCCCAGCGAGAAGAGAACGATAGTGCTCGTGAGGGAGACACAGCTCTACCAGAAGGGGCAAGCTCGGACAGTGAGGACAGCGAGCAAAATCATGGGCATGATGGCATCATGCATACACCTAGTGCCAAACGTACGGCTCCACATGAGACCTTTACAGGAATGGCTACAGGAGCAATGCTCACAAGCTACAGGTCGTTGGGAGGATCTAGGGGTTGTAACGCACGCAGTGCAGAAAGAGATGGCATGGTTGAACATGGGGAACATAACAAGGGGGAAGCCTCTGACGCAACCAGTGACAACAGTGACCATTACCACAGACGCGTCCCAGAGGGGATGGGGCGCTCACATGGAGAAACTCAAAAGTAAGAGGCCTGTGGACACCAGCAGATGCGGTCAGACACATCAATTACATGGAGTTGAAGAGAGTTTTCCTAGCCATAAAGGCCTTCCAAACAAAACTGTACAACCAGATAGTGTTGATCCAGACGGACAATACAACAGCGATGTTTTACATCAACAAGCAGGGGGGACACAATCAGCCCCGCTTTCGAAACTAGCGCAGGAGATATGGAGATGGGCCATCCCACTCAAGATAGACCTGCTAGCCATACATCTACCAGGAAAGGACAATGTAGAAGCAGACTGGCTCAGCAGACCGACATCGGCATACCACAAGTGGGAACTCAATGCACAAGAGACGAGAAGGCTCTTCGACAGGTGGGGGACACCATCGGTAGACCTGTTTGCAACACGCCAGAATACAAAATGCCAAAACTTGACATCCAGGCAGCCCGGGGAGGGCTCCCTGGGGAATGCCATATGGATAGACTGGTCCAGGACATTTGCTTGTGCTTTTCCGCTGATACACAAGGTACTCAGCAAGTGCAGAGCGAGCAACATGACCCTGATACTGGTCGCACCACAGTGGGCCAGGCAGACATGGTACTCGCAGATCATGGAGATGACACAGAGTGCACCCCACAGATTCGGGAGAAGAAAAGACCTACTCTCCATACAAAACGGAGAAGTGCTGCACCCGAAGCCAGAGAGCCTGAGCCTCGTAGCGTGGCTCCCGAGGACATAGAGTTTGCACATTTGAAACTGTTAGAAAGCACACTAAGGATACTTCGGGAGGCACGAAGTGCTACGTAGCGAAATGGAAGAGATTTACACTGTGGTGCAGGAGGGAAAAGCTACACAATAAGATGAAAATGGACTCAACAGTGCTAAAGTACCTCACGCACCTGCTCAACAAAAATCTGAGCTCATCCTCACTGAGGGTCCACTTGGCAGCGAAAGTCGCTTACACGAGAGGAGAAACATGCAAGAGTTTCTTCACATCACAGGTCATTAAGAGATTCCTGGAGGGAGCAAAGAGGATCGCACCGCCAAAGAGGGTGCCACCACCTGCATGGAACCTTAACCTAGTCCTAACGGAACTCATGAAGGAACCTTTCGAACCAATTCACAAGGCCTCCCTAGAAATGCTACCCATGAAAACAGCTTTCCTGGTAGCAATCACTTCACTGCGCAGAGTGAGCGAACTGCAAGCACTAACGCTACAGGAACCCTACATACAGATACACAGCGATAGGGTGGTGATGAGAACGGACCCACACTTCATGCCAAAGGTGGTGTCTAGGTTACACTTTAATCAGACTATACAGATACAGAGTTTCTTCCAAAAACCGGCAACAAGAGCTGAAAGGGCACTGCACACTCTGGACTCCAGAAGGGCAGTCATGCACTACATTGAGAGAATGAAGGAACACAGGAAAACGAAGCAGTTCTTTGTGTCTTTCGCTAACAATTTCATGGGGAAACCTGTAACTAAAGGAACAATTGCGCGATGGATCGCCCAAACAATACAGTTCTGTCACAAGCAGGCCGGGCAGGAACTAGCAGAGGGGACGCGTGCCCACCCTACCAGGAAAAAAGGAGCTACAATAGCTTTCCTAGCTAACACACCATTTCAGGACATATGCCTGGCGGCAACATGGGCTTCAGTGCACACGTTCACGAAGCACTACTTTGTGGATATACAGATGAATAAGGAAGCACAAGTCGGACAAAGGGTGCTTCAACACATATTCAATAACCAACGCTCATCTTCCACCCAGCCGCCACAAACATGAGAAACCGCTACAAAGTCTATGCACAGCATAGTGAATCCAGAAAGATTCACGCTGCAAAATGAATAGTTTCTTACCTGTCAGTGTAGTTTGCAGAGGTAGTTTGCAGAGGTAGTTAGGCCCAATGTTATCCAATGAGGGGCAGGGGGCCTCCGGTTGGTGGCTGCTGGCTAGCAGGCCACGCGGCTGTGGGAGCAGAGCTCCTGGTCACTTGCTCAGGGCAAATGAGGAAGTAGGATGGGGCAAAGGTGGCACGGCAGGCGGCACTCGGGCGGCTGGCTGCAGGGTGCTTTTGAGCCGTCGGGCGCTCAATGTTATTCAATGGGAAAAGTCACAAACTAATAAAGGCTGCAGGCTCGGGGACGGAGACTCTTCAGGGGCGACCACCACTTCGAGAGGTAAGTTGGGATCTTGGAGCACAAGTAGGTTCCCCAAAGGAAGACACGGGGCTGTAGGGCACCGGGTGCAGGGGTGTCTTTAGGTGTCGGGAAAGCTTACCCTCGGCTTGTCGCGGTTGGAGGGGCCCCTGGTTCTGCGTCTGCAGGCGTCGTCTGGTTCGTCGAGGAGTGTCTTTGGGCACTGGACCTCGGGTCCCAGTCGCTGGGGGGACGTCCTCGTGGTCTTGGATCACTTGGGCACGGGCCGGGCTCACCGAGTGTAGAGTGGGCTGGTCCGGAGCTTCCTGGCTGGCACCAGGGGTGTTGTTGCAGCAGAGCCTCTGCTGATGGGAATCCCAGTATTTAAGAGGGTCAAGGCAGGCAGGTCCTCTGGGTGTCCCAAGGTTGCTGTCCGCTGGAGTCGCCGGAGTTTGGGCAGGAGCGGGTTCCAGGATCAACAGGCCGGTAGGGCTGGGGCCAAGTCAGTTATGGTCGTCCTGTTTTTTGCAGCTGCACGGCGGGTCTTCCTCCTCTTGATCTTCTTTTCGTATCAGGATCTGAGGAAGGAAGGTTCAGGGAGTCACTAAATACTGAATTTAGGGGTGTTACAAGTAGGGCAAGGGCAGGGACCAATAGGTCCCTGCCCTGGGGTGGGTACACCCCCTAGCCTGCTCTTCTCCTGTGGGAGGGGGGCAGGAGCCTAGCTGTGATTGAGCAGGGCTCCCCATCTTCAAGATGGCCGGAGCCCAGGGTTGTGCTTCACCTAGTCCCCCCCACCTTAGGGGTGGAGTTGGCACAGGCTGGCACACCCCCCTTCCTGACGTAGTTTTTCCCGCCAGAGTGGGGGTCGGGACTGGTGGGGGCCAGTTGCTGGGTACAGCAAATGGTCTGGAGAAGCTCACAGAGGCGGCAGGCCTTTGAAGCTTATCCCTGCCCATCCTGGGGGAGGAGACCTAGCACCTCGCCCAGGATGTGTATGGTTGCATGCCCAGGAGAGCAGGGGGCTCTCCACCCAGGGGTCCAGCAACATGTCTGCTGTGTGGCAGCCTAGGCAGCTTCTCAGTCCAGACGTGGATTGTGGTTAGGTTTCAGGGGGCATCTCTAAGATGCCCTCTGTGGTGCATTTTTCATTAACTCCCACACTAGCATCAGTGTGGATGTAATGTGCTGAGAAGTTTGATACCAAACTTGTCAGTCTTCAGTGTAGCCATTATGGTGTTGTGGAGTTCGTAATGTCGACCTCCCAGCACCATATACTCTTAATGGCATCACTGCACTTACAGTGCCCAGGAATGGCCCTGGGTACTGTAGGGGCACAGGGCTCATGCACCTGTGCCCACACCACTGGCATAGGGCATCCAGCTAGAGGGGTGGCTGATGTATGCCAGGGCAGTGGGTTTGTGGGCATGGCACACAGGGATGTGTGAAGAAACGTGAGGCTAGAGGATCTCTAGTCTCATCCCTTCACTGGCACACACTGTGTGCCATGTCGACTCTTTGTTTAGTTCTGTACTTAGGCACTCAGCCTGCAAAGGCAGGGTGTGGGTGCCGGGGTACAGGGCCCCTAAAGGTGGCACAATAAGTGCTGCAGCCCTTAGGGGTCTTCTCGGGTCACCATGCCCTGGGTACCTAATAATAATAATAATCCACATTTGTGAAACGCACAATCACCCGTAAGGGTCTCTAGGCGCTGGGGGCCATCAGGAAGATTAAGCAAGCTATTGCCCAGAGTCACATGGTGCTGGGCTAATCTGCCACCGGTGCCGGGGATCGAACCGTGATCCCCAGAGGGTGACAGGTGTCCAGAGATGCCAATTGGGTTTTAGTTCAACACAGTTTTAGGGAAGGAACACAGTTCCTGGGTACCTGGTTGGCAGAAGCCCAGGGCACACTCAGTCAAAGCACATCAGCAGTCAAAAAAAGTGGGGGCACCCCAATGAAAGAAAGATGGCACTTTCTCACATGTGTTGCTCAAACGGCGATCCAAGGCTACCTGGGAAGTTTGCTGGGAGGTGGTTAATGGTACTGAAAGGGCGCAAACTGTGACAGTCCTTACTACATCGTCAATCATTATCCTACAATTCGGATAAGGCCATGAATCTATTTCCAGTCCAGAATTGGTCAGCATGGCGGCAAGATTGTGTCTTTCCAAGCAGTATGCAAAGATGTAGATGGGCCCAGATGTTTATTGAAAAACCTGGAGGTAATATCTTTTAGTCCAGGCCCTAATTTGTACCATAATTTCGCCTACAACTATCGGCCACCGAAAGCTTAGAATTATGCAATCTCCTTGAAAACTTCCTAGGCAAAGGGCCCACCCCTCCCCAACCATGTGTACCAGAAGAATCTTTTTGTAAGCATTACATTTGACGTTGAAGTGGAACAGCTGGGTCACATTATTTTTCACCTAATTTACAGATTGTCACTCTGGATGCCAAACTAGGTAAGTTGACCAGTACCGCCACATATGGACAGACTGTGAGGGGGTCTAGTTGAGACTGATTGTTCGATGTAGCCAGATGCCTACATTCTGGAGATTGAGTACTATTCTTCTCCTGGCTGATGGTACCAGGAATAGGCCCGGAAGGACTCATTTCATGGCAATTCAAATAGCTTCCCTGAAGGTGGTCGATAGACCAGTTGATTAGGAGTTGGAACAGTACTGGTTCAATGCCTAACTGGCCTTACCACACACCCCTCTCTATAAATTCTCAAGAATTTATCAATTGCCGGGGCACCCACTTGACGCCCTGTCAACTTCATGGGTAACATGGCCAGTAGGTAAGGCCTCACTCAGTGATTGGGGGCTCAAAGGTAAGTCTGTCTTGTCAGCAGAGAGAGAGAGAGAGAGACGGCTCTCTGCCAAATCAATCTCTTTTGAGATAGTTTTTTTAGCGTGAGCTGTAGGACTTTTCTATATTTGTGTTACCTTGGGCCTGAGGTAGTACAGAAGTAATTTTCTGCTATGCCTTCATAATATAAAAATGAAAGACTAATTGAGAAAAAGTTCTGATGTGCATGAAGCTCCAAGTGCTTGAGAATACCTTGCATAAACCTGGGTAGATGGTCAAAATAATTCAATAAGAGATGGAGCTCTACCAATTTCAAATAAACAAACCAGAGGGGCATGCGAACTGTAACATATAAAGTTCCTGAGAAAGGAGGCCACAGCCCTGGAAAGATGAAAACCAAGGAGGATGGCCCAGCCCAGCTTCTCCCTGGCGATGACTGGCGAAGATGCACCCGCCCTTGGCCCAGGCTCTGCCAGCACTGCAGGCAGACCATGTGCTTGCGGCAAGGGCCCCTCATCCAGCCACAGAGATTTCTAGGACTTGAAGTCCCCCAACATGTTCCCCAAACAATTAGCAATCCCGTATTTTAAGCCAACACAATAGGACAACTGAAGAGTTACTGTGTTGCAGCAGCTGTGGATTGATAAGCCATTCTTTAACTAAAAAGACACTTGTTGATGCAAATGTGGTTGAGGAGGCCTTTAAGATTTTGTTCATGATATGCCTATTTGTAGGGCGAACGTCTCACCCTGGCGTGTATCCAGCACTAGATGTGAAGGTGACTGTGCTGGGTAAGTCTGTGGTGTAGGTGAACAGCCAATATTTCACTTTCTTGCAGAACTCAAGGACTGGCACAGCAGCTCTGATGCACAGGTGGTGGAGGTTCATTCTGCTTTGGGTGCGAGGTACAAGAAGGGGTAACCATAGGCTAAGGCACTTGAAGGGGATATGCGTGAGCTGAAGGCTAGCCAAGTGGAGGTTTCTAATCGGGTGTGAACATGGATACAGCTGTTGAAGAAAGAGGAACATGTTGTGCAAGGCTTTGTACGTGTGTGAGGAGCTTGAATATATATTGTGGATGGGAAGCCAGTGGAGCTCTCTAAGGAGCAGGGTGATGTGTGTGCAGGGTAGGGACCAGAGAGTTTTGTATGAACTGAAGTCTTCTTGTCATTTGGGCGGTGATGCTGAGACAGATCATTGCCTTAGTTCAGTTTGCTGGTGATAAGGGCCTGGGCGACCGTTCGTGTGTATTGATTTGGAGCCATTTGAAAATTTGTTGTGAGGATCTTCAGTGTGTAGAAACAGGAGAAGGCTACTGTTGACTAGTTGGTTACCCATTGGGATGATTAGCGCACTATACAAAACTCTTATTGATTGCTGGTCATAAACAGTTGGTTGTCTACCACACTGCCCAGATTTTTTGTTTGATAGGCTAGGCATGGTGTTGGTCAGAAGTCTGCGGACCACCAGGTAGAGTTCCATTGAGAGATGTTCTTGCTGAAGAGTATCACTGCTATTTTCTCTGCCTTGCGTTTCATAGTTTGTCTTCTACCAGCTGGTGACTTCAGGCATGCAGGAGGTGCAGTTGGTCCTGGTGTTGGATGTTTTGTCAGAACTGGAAAGGATGAACTGGATTTTGTCATGATGGTGATAGGTGCCATGCAGGCATTTGAACAACGTTGGGCTGAAAGATGATCCTTGAGTTACTCCTCAGATAATGTTGGTGGTGGCGGAGGTGTGGGGAGCCAGGCTGACCAACTGGATGCGTCCGGTGAGAAAGGAGCACTTCCTGTGGAGAGAGCAGGAGCTTATATGCTGGCCTTGTGAAGGTGTTGGATGGGATGGGAGACTGTTGAAGGTGGACGATAAGTCTAGTAGAAGGAGTGTTTCCTCTGTCTATGATCATTCAGATGTCATCTTTTGAAGTAATGAGTGTGAGAAGGTGGCCTGATATGTGATGTCCACTATTCTAGTGGGCACCCTGTATCAGTCCAAACAACCCTTATGGTGATGGTTGTAAAGTCAACCTTATAGACCAGCTATCCTAGTGGTAGCATGGACAAAGCAATCTTAGGCTAATACTTCAGAGAGCATGTGAAGCCAATTGTTTTACCAATAATAACCCCTTGAATACCAAATGAAAGGACACCACATCAGGTATATATCAAATATATATATTTATTACTAACACAACCCCTCTGCACTCTTTATGAGGTCAGAGTACGAGATACAGCACAAGCGACTCAATAAGCATACTATAAGTTGCACAAATACAATTCTGCCCTAGGGGCCTCACGAACATATACCATATATGGTATAATAACCACTTCAGAACAGGTGAATAGGCCTAGGGCGTAGGGAATCGCTGGGACTACACTGAACCACAACAGGTTAGGAAGTAGGAGTCTCACAAGATGCGTGTGCAGTGTCTAAGCACACATGCGGGTTCTCATAGTTGGTTAACAAAGTAGTTATTTCTGACACTTCCGGGTGGACTACGGGAAAACCCAGTTAAAGTAGGACACTTGGATAGTTATTACCCACGGGAACACCGTAGTACTCTAGTTACCTCACCCAGGGAAGCCGGGTGCATAGGTGTTCTTTCGTGTCGGGTTTCGTCGTCGAATCCTATGGAGAACTGCACAAAGATGCTGCATGCGACCAGGAGGAAGATGTCCGGTTGGATCCAAGAGTGGATCGAAGCATCGAAGAACCTGAAAGCAGATGGGACAGAGTCTGGGCCACTAGCCAGTGGCCAGGAAGGAACCAGGAAGAAACCGGGCGATGTCGAGCTGCAAACAGATGAAGAAGTGAAGCTTGTCTCTGCAGCCACATGGATCAGGAGGCGTCGACGACGACCAGGAGCTGGATACAGACTGTCCCACGAAGGATCTCGCTGTTGGAGGTGTCGGCTTCCGGATTGGAGTCAACAAGCCTTGACAAAGGCAACCCACGCAGGAAGGGAAGATCGGCTTCTGTTCAGACCAGCAATGTCTGGGGAGCTTCCCCTTTACAGGAAAGTAGGAGCAAGCCCGGAGCAACCAGGCAAGCAGTGTTGTTTCGTAAAGATGTCTTCAGGAGGGCCACTAGCCAGCGGGCTAGCAACCGCTAGCCCGCGTCGAGGAGAAATGCAAGAGCAGGCCCCACGCGGCACTCGTGGAGTGTGGAGGACTGAGCTTCGGTGCACTTACGGCTCGGGGTTAGGGCTTCTCAAGTCCCAATGCACAACTTCGAGGACGCCTCAGAAGCTGCACAGTTAGCAAAAAGCAGGTACTGCAGGGAGTCCAGTCCCACGTCTCTCGTGGCCGCCACGGGTCTCAGCTTTGCTGTGGATGTGGGTCGGGGTCAGAGAAGTCTGGAAGTCCAGAGGCTGCGTCGCTAAGTCTTAGGGCTCCGGCGAGAGCGTTGACAAAGCAAACCGGCAAGTCACTTATGGTACCTGTTTGCACAGGGTGGTCACTCCTTGACCACAAGGGAGATTCTTCAGTCTTCTACTTGCAGTAGAATGTCGAAGGTCCAGAGTTTCGTTTCAGAGTTTCAGTTCAGGATAATTCAAAGTCTCTAAACTCAGCTCCTAGCTTTATACCAATCTAAGGGGCTGGATTACCTGCTAGGTCCCTCCTATGGGTGGAACCTGGGAAGGGGGTGGTTACACCCCTTTCCCTTTGTCCAGTTTCGTGCCAGAGCTGGGGCTGGAGTGCCTCAGCAACTGGTTTGAACCGGGCTATGCATGGAGCACCTTGTGTACCCCAGGCAGTGTCTCATTTCATTCAACCCACCCTGCCCCAATACACTATAGCCTGTCTGGGGAGGTGCTAGCACCTCCCAAGGCAGGAAATATATTGTCCAAGCCTCCCTCACTAGAAGGGCTCCCAGCTGCAAGAGGTCAGACTTGTGTCTGTGGTAGCAGCATCCATTTTGTGATGCTGAGGCTCTGTTTAACGTTAACCGGGTAAAGCTACAACTACATGTCTTCTCCCTCTAAAAGGGTGGAATGCTACCCCCGTCGCCAGAACTGACGAGGGGGTAGTATTCCAAAGCGTATTACAACTTACACGACATGTTTCGATAAAGCCAAACCAAAGTTAGCATTAACCGCAAGGATTATAATGCACTTAAGAGTATATGTAAAGGTAAAAATGTAAATTGATACTTGTATAGTGCACTACTCACCCGCAAGGGTCTCAAGGCGCTTGTACGAATAATGCTGTGGGAGCCATCCTGGCTTTCCCTGTGAGGCGTCCACTCCTGGGCACCCCCAAGGTGGAGGCCAGGCATCCTTAGCGTTGTGGGGGCCGTTGTGGAGATTAAGCAAGCTATTGCCCAGAGTTGCAGAGTGGGACTCCATGATTGGAATAGGCACCGAGGCGAGAATTATCAGTTCCGTGGAATTTTGAGCCCAAGACCCGCTGAGGCGGGGAATTGAACCCTGGTCCCGGGTTAGACCTCTGCATCAGGGTCTGCCGCTCTAATCATTGAGCCACACATGGTATGGCTATTTCATAGAACAGCTATAAGGACATGGTTCCGAAAGCTGCTGACAGGCTCAGCTCATGCTAGAGCACCATCTCACATAAAACCAAGCATTCTGCCTTCAGGATTGTCAAGGCCTGCCATAGGAGTGACTTATAGCTATATATGTGTCTATATATAATGGTAGATAAGGAATACTATACCTAAGCAAGGGGTGATTACACGACCTTGCCCCAGCTGAGTGATCAGCCAGTTGTGTCAGTTTGGATGGCCAGCCAGGGGTGGCATAATACATGCTGCAGCCCCTGGTAGGCCATGGATGCACCTATACCCTGGGTACCTATGGTACACTATACAGGGGCTCATAAGGTGACCCAATATCCAATTGGAGATGATCCTAAAGTACATGGAGGCCATTTTACAGTGAGAGCAGATAGCCTGGGGCCCTGATTAGCAGGATCACAGGCCAACTAAGTCGAAAACCAGCTAAACACTAGGCAAAAAGTTGGGGTAACCATATAGTCAGATATCCACCTTCCTACAATGAGGGTGGCCTCTGTGCTGTCGGGCCTGAATCCGGATTGGGTGTGGTTGAGGAGAAGATTGTTAAGGTGGTCCGCCAGTCATTTGTTGATTGCTTTCACCAGGACTTTGGCATGATAGAGCAGCAAGAAGATAGGTCAGTGGTTAGCGCATGTCTTTAGGTCCGCTGACGGTTTCTTTGGAGGGGCAGTATTGTGGTGTTTCCATGCATCTTTGAAAGTGGCTGTGCCAATGGAGTTGTTGAGTATCTGGGTATGGGCTGTGAAGATGAAGTGTGGGCAGGGATCCGACTGAGCTCCTGAGTGGACAGATCACATGGTTGATGTAGTTTCCTCCATGGTGCTCAATTGATGCGGAGGGGGGCAGACATCTTTGCTTGGGGACTGCGTACCTCGGCTGACACATCCACTTCTGGTTTCGGGAGGAGGGGCTAACATCCTGGTGGCAAGCCAGGGATTACCGCCACAGCCGCTATTTAATCAGCTAGAGAAGCGGGCGCGGAGTGGAGAGGGAGCATTTCAGGCTTTCGCACACTTGGTGGGTTATTCTACGTCTATAGCGACGGCTGCCAGATTTTAAAAGGACTTTGCACTTCAATAGAATTTTAACGTTTTTTAATAGCATTTTTGCACATTTCTCCTGTCCTAAATAGCGATTACCTGTGGGAGGTCTTGTAGTGCTGCCCCCTCGGACTGCAGCGAGCTGGTGCTCGATTGATGCGGAGGGGGGCAGACATCTTTGCTTGGGGACTGCCTACCTCGGCTGAAACATCCACTTCCGGTTTCGGGAGGAGGGGCTCACATCCAGGTAGCAGGCCAGGGATTACCACCACGGCCGCTATTTAATCAGATGGAAAAGAGGGCGCGCAGCGATGGCGCGCAGCGGGCGCACCGCTGGCGTGCCAAAGGCAAAGCCCGTCTGCGCCCGGACAGGGCCTAGGGCCAGTCATCATGCTCAGTGTATTAGTTATACTTCTCTAGACCTACGCTCATTGGCACCTAGGGCAGATAAGGAGATTGAGCCTATTCTCAAATATAAACTTGAACAATATGGAGTCTTAAATCCTGAGCTGGTTATACCTCCCTGCCCTTAACAACATCTTAAACCCTATATCCTCCTAAACTCAGACAGGTGACCCCCGATCTCGAAGAGCTTAAAGTAGTCTATTTAAACACACGCTCTATGGTCAAGCATCAGCTGGAGATCTTTAACCTTTTAGACACTATGGCCCCTGACATACGTTTGATTACGGAAACATGGTTGTCGATGGATTCCACGCCTGACATCCTTGCAGCCCTCCCAGATACCTATTACTTAAATCTGAAAGAAACAGGTTAGTATTAGATTCCTTACCTTAGAATATCTCCAGGTGTCAAACTGGATCTGGAAAATTTTGCATAGCAGTACCCCTGCGCGTCGGTAGGCGTCGTCTGCTGCTCCGCGTCCGTTGGTGGCAGCGTTGGTGCCGGGATGATGCCGTTGGAGTACTTAGACGCCGCCATCGCTGGCTGACGTCAGTTCTTCTTTTTTCCGCGCCAGCAAGAGCAGGTCCGGAGAAAGTGGTATCCTTTAGTCATTTTTTGACTAAACTTTTTCGATCCTTTTTGGATCCGTTTCGAGTCATACGACTCCATCGGTACCGGTGGGGATGCCCGGGTTCAAGCCCTGTGCCGACTGATGTTGGTTACCGACCCCCATGGCCGGTGCCTACTTTGCCTGGGGCCCGACCATGATGACAAGTTGTGCCCCGACTGTCGGGCCTTGCCATCGAAGGCTAGGCGGGAGCGGTCCCGTAAGCGCCTCGAGCTCAGGCAATCGGCCCACGCCGTTCGAGGTCCCGGTCCGGAAGGAGGTCGAGGGACCGGTCGCGGGGCCGGAGTCATCACAGCTTGGCGAGTCGACACCACTCGTCGGGCTCAAGTCCTCAGGTAAGAGGCACACGAAGTCGAAGAGGCGTCATCGCTCTTCTGACTCCCCCCGACGCTCGCGCGACGCGGTCGGGGGTTCGGGTGACACCGCCCATGCGGCTCCACCGGAGCCGCAGGCGTCACGGCCAGCTCCATACCCGCTGGTCCCTGGGCAGAATGCGACGCTGGAGGAGATCGAAGCCTTCCTCATGGCCATGAGGTCGCTCTCTCTTCCGTCTGGTTCCGCGGTGCCTTCGGGCCAAGCGGCCCGACTGGGAGTCCAAGCGGGCCGGGTGCTTCGGCCTCGGCACTGTCTGGTGCTTCAGCCCCGGCGCCGTCAGCGACTTAGGTCCCGGCGCCGCAAGTCCCCGCTGGATCCGGATCCAGGTCGCCGCTGGTCGACCTTACGACCCCGCCGGCATCGGCCCCTAGTGTGTCATCCCCGGCGTCGTTCCTGCACAACGCCGTCCCTAGTCCACCCCTAGGTCCAGATACAGCGTCGGAGCGGCTTCGGCGGAGGAGGAATTCTTCGAGGATCTGGGTCCATCCTTTACCCCTGAATTTCAGGACATGAACGACGAGGGAGACTGGGAGGGGTCTGAGGACCCTCTGGCACATGAGTGCCAGTCATATCAGGACTGGACACAGGAACTAGGGGAAGCCAGTGGCCTGGATACCTCCCCAGACACTGGTTTTGTCTCCCCTCCTACCGTGGCTACGGAGGAGGGGACTGCTTATAGTGTGGTGCTGACTAGGGCAGCCAAGGCCTTGGCTCTTGAGCTTCCCGTCGCAACCGTGAGGTCTAACATCCTCACAGAGGTCCTTAAACCGCAGGTAAACTCCCCAGAGCCTCTACTGCCGTTTAATGAGGCTCTCACGGACGTCCTGTTGGGCACCTGGTCCAGGCCTGCTACAGGTCCCCCTGTAGATAGGAACGTCGCTAGGCGCCACCGCCCTGCTCCGAGCGACTCTAGTTTCTTGTCCACCCACCCCACCCCGAGAGCCTGGTTATCCAGGCCTCTACTTCCCAGTCCGCATTCCCGACTGCACCACCAGATCGGGGATCCAAGAGGTATGAATAATTCGGCAAGAAGATGTTCTCCTCCCTTAGTTTGGGATTGCGGTCGGTCAACACCGCGTGCCTCTTGGGCCGTTACACCCACTATCTGTGGGATACTTTCGCGGAAGTGCTGCCTGAGTGCCCGGAGGGAGCCCGGGTGAAGCTCGCTCAAGTCCTCGCGGAGGGAAGAGACGCAGCGCAGTATTCAATACGATGTGGACTGGACACCACGGACTCGCTGGGAAGAGCGATTTCCACGTCTGTGGTGGTTCGCCGCCACGCCTGGCCGAGGTCCGCCAACTTCTCGATGTCCGGAACACCCTTATGGCAGCCACCTCTTCGGTGGCAAGGCGGATAGTGCGCTGGAACGCTTTAAGGACTCCAGGGCTACGGCCAAGTCCTTGTGCCTGTTGGCCCCCGCCAGCAAACTTCTGCCCAGCGCTCCTTTCGTGGCCACGGAAGGGGTGCCCCCACACGTCCTGCCAGCCAAGGGCCGCAGACTAACATCCAGAGCGGCGGCGGGCGTGGTTACCGTCGCGGCGGTAACAGGGGACAACGGCACGGCCAGTCCACATCTACCCCTGCAGCATCTGCCTCAAAGCTTTCCTAGTCCGAGCTTTCAGGCCCATTTGACGCCAGTGGGGGGGCAGGGTTCGCCATCACCTCCTACACTGGCGCTCCATTACATCGGACAGGTGGGTGCTGCAAATCGTCCGAAGGGGCTACTCCCTCCCCTTCGAGGCGACCCCTCCAGCCATGCCCCCGCAGTCCCACCTTGTGTCGGGGGATCACATGCAACTTCTGCAAGAGGAAGTTACGGCCCTCTTGGTTAAGGGGGCCATGGAGTGTGTTACTGGGCCAGAAGTAGGGTGTGGTTGTTACTCCCACTACTTTCTGGTTCCCAAGAAGGGCAAAGGGGGCCTACGCCCTATCTTGGACCTACGGAACGTCAACGGCTTCCGGAAGGAGAAGTTCAAGATGCTGACTTTGGCTCAGGTCTTAGCTGCCCTTGACCCGGGAGACATTCTTGTCCTGCCGGCCCACCGGCGCTACCTATGGTTCATGGTAGGCCACGAGCACTTTCAGTTTACTGTGCTCCCCTTCGGCCTTACCAGCGCCCCACAGGTGTTCACAGCTCATCTGCACATGTTAGGGGTTTCAGTCTTCCCCTACCTCGACGACTGGTTGTTGAAGGCGGGCTCGCCCCAGACAGTCGTCAGCCACCTCCAGACTACGGCCGACCTCCTGCACCTGCTGGGGTTCTCCATCAATGTGCCAAAGTCGCACCTGTGTCCCTCTCAGAAGCTCCTTTTTTATCTGAGCGGTTCTAAACTTTGCTCAGGTTCGGGTTTATCCTCCCGAACAGCGGGTTCGGGATATTGAGGCTCTCATTCCGATCTTTCTGCCGTTATCCAGAATCTCGGTCAGGTTGACGCTGCGGCTTCTGGGGCTGATGGCCTCCTGCATCCTTCTGGTGCATCACGCCAGGTGGCGGATGCGGGCTCTGCAGTGGAACCTGAAGTTTCAGTGGTCCCAGCATCAGGGCAACTTGTCGTACCATGTCTTGATCTCGGAGGGCACTGCAAGACATTTGCAGTGGTGGCTCGCGGACCGTGTTTGGGTCAGCGGCAGATCCCTTTCCCTACCCCAACCGGAGCACGTAGTTGTGACGGACGCGTCCCTCCAGGGCTGTGGGGGCCACATGGGAGAGGTGGAGATCAGATGCCTATGGTCTCCGGCGGAGTCCCGTCTCCACATCAACCTTTCTGGAGCTGCGGTGATCCGGCTTGCACTGAAGGCATTCCTCCCCTCTGTCCGGGGGAGTGTAGTGCAGGTGTTCACGGACAACACCACCGCCATGTGGTACTCCAACAAACCGGGCGGGGTGGGGTTGTGGACCCTATGCCAGGAGGCTCTGCGCCTCTGGCAGTGGCTGGAACATCAGGGCGTGACCCTGGTGGTTCAACACCTGGCAGGTTCCTGAACGCCAGGGCAGACAAACTCAGCCGTCGATGCATGATGGATCACGAATGGCATCTGAATTCGGACGTGTCGGAAGGTCTCTTTCAGCAGTGGGGAGAGCCTTGGATAGATCTATTCGCCACTGAAGAGAATGTGCAATGTCATCAGTTATGCACGTTGGAATTTCCAAGGCGGCACTCGCTCGGAGACGCTTTTCGTCGCGAGTTGAGTTGCGGTCTGTTGTACGCCTTTCCGCCTATACCACTTCTGCCCTGAGTGCTGAAGAAGATCAGACGCGACCGGGCCCAAGTCATACTTGTGGCTCCGGACTGGACACGAAGATACTGGGATCCCGAGCTACTCAGCATGTCAGTCGATCCCCCCTATTCGTCTGCCTCTTCAGGTGGACCTTCTGTCACAGCAGCAGGGGACAGTCCTCCACTCGAACCTGTCCAGTCTCCACCTCCATGCGTGGAGATTGAGCGGCGACAGTTGAGGCCATTTGACTTGCCTCCTGAAGTCTGTGATGTTATTCTGGCAGCCAGGCGTCCCTCCACAAAATCGGTATACGCCTGCAGGTTGAACAAATTTGTGGCATGGTGCACAGCAAAGGCTGTGGATCCACTCTCTGCCCCTCTTTCTGAGGTTCTCCTCTTTCTTCTTTCTCTTGCCCAGCAGGGCTCTTCTCTGTGCACTATCAAGGGCTACCTCTCTCCCATTTCCTCCTTCTTAAGGCTCCCTGATCAGCACTCTTTGTGCAAGTCCCCAGTTGTAAATAGGTTCTTGAAGGGCATCACTCATATGTTCCCCCCTGTTCCTTTCGTGATGCCTCAGGGGACTTGAACCTTGTTTTGACTTATCTGATGTGCGCTCCCTTTGAGCCACTTCATAACTGTCCTCTTCGTCTTCTAAACCCTTAAGACTGCATTCCTGGTTGCTCTGCCAGGAGAGTGAGAGAGCTCCAGGCCCTTTCTTCACAACCTCCTTCCCTTTCTGTCCATCAGACAAATTTGTGTTGCGGACGCGACCCTCTTTCCTGCCCAAGGTAGTCCCAGCCTTCCACATCGGGCAGTCAATCACCTTGCCCACCTTCTTTCCGCCTCCGCATCCCTCGAAAGAGGAAGAGAGGCTCCACCGTCTGGACCCAAAACGTGCGCTCTCATTCTAGCCGGATCGCACTCGCCAGTTCCGGGTGGATGACCAACTCTTTGTTGGTTACGTGGGCGCTAAGAAGGGAAGGGCGGTGCACAAACGGACCATTTCCCGATGGCTCGTCTTGTGCATCAAGGCTGGTTATTCACTGGCTAAAAAGGAGCCTCCTGTGGGGCTACGTGCCCATTCCACCCAGGCCACTGTGGCTACTAATGCCCTGGGTCAGGGAGTCCCCTTGCAGGACATCTGTCAGGCAGCTACGTGGGCCTCGCTGCACACGTTCGCAAGACACTACTGCCTGGACAGCCAAGTCCGGAGAGATGGCTTTTTCGGCGATTCCGTTCTCCAGGACTTTCTGGTGTGATCATTGGTTTGCAGGCCCACCACCGTGGTTGGTATTGCTGGGGTATCTATTCTAAGGTAAGGAATCTAATACTAACCTGTTTCTTTCAGATGCACAAGTTACTTAGCTTCGGTAACGATAGATCTGTAAGAAACAGTAGTTAGTATTAGATTATTTACCTCCACACCCATCCTCCCCGTTCTGCGAACCGATATCTAGGGTTAAGGTAATCCCTTTTCAGGGCCCTAGTTTCATTGCACCAGTGTTGGTTTTTATCATGGCTCTGCGTTTCTGGCGCGGAAAAGCTGTGTAAAAGAACTGACGTCGGCGCTCGAGGGCGGCGTCTAAGTACGCCGACGTCATCCCGACAACGGACGCGGAGCGGCAGACGACGCCTACCGACGCGCAGGGGTACTGCTACACAAAATTTTCCGGATCCAGTCTGACACCTGGGGATATTCTAAGGTAAGGAATCTAATATTAACTACTGTTTCTTACAGATATATTGTTACCGAAGGTAAGTAACTTGTGCTGCAGCCTAATAGACCTGCTGGGAAAATAGGAGGAGGGGTAGCTGCTGTTATTAAGAAAGAACTGTCAGCCTCTTCTATAGCCTCCTTTGAAATGAGCTCGGTAGATAGTCTCTCTTTTAAACTCACTTTCCCCAAGATTACTTTAGTGTGCATACTGATATATAGACCTCCTATTGCTATGGGAAGGTTTGTCACCGAATTAGCCGATTATGTTACTCCACTCACTTATAGACTTTGCTAAAATATTGCTAATCGGAGACTTGAACTGTTCAGGGATCTAAAGAGCTCACTGACCTATTAACCAACCTGAATTTAGAAGGGCATATAACACAGCCCACCCATATCAAAGGCCACACATTAGACCAATTACGGACTGCTTATCTCTCGGTCGTTGATCTACTGGTACATGCACTTTGTCAGATCACTATCTCATCTATTTCGTATTAAATGGGTTACCCACAGTAAAACCTCAGAGTGATATAAGACCTATGACCAGAAGGTGGAACCGGTCTCGCCTACCGGAGTTTTATAATATGTTGCAGTCCACTCTGTTGCTTACTACGACCAATGTTAATGAGATAGAGAGCCCCCTCTAACTGGCTATTTCAAGCTTGTGAAGTGCATGCGCCTTTACAGCGGTAAGAAAGGTCCCTGAGGCGTCATAAAACTTCCAATTGGTTCACAGAGGAGTTAAAAATTGTTCAACTTAAAACGCGTCGGGCAGAACGAGAGTGGTGGAGAAGTTATACTGCGACAGAAAGGAACATGTATGATAAAGCACTTACTGAATACAAAGCTGTCATAGTGGAGAGCAAAAAAGACCTATTATTCTTCTTGGGTGCTTAGCTCTAGCAACAAGTCCAGAGATATTTTTAAGCTTTCTAGTCCTGACTGAATTACCTTAGCTATCACACCCTCCCAGGTTTTGTGTGACGCGTTGAACACATTCTTTGTGGAAAAAATTAAGATCATCCAGAATTCCATTTCCACAGGCCATTTGGAATGGAAATCTTATAAGTCATATGAAAATCCTATTACGATGACTAACTTCCAAAAGATCACTCTTGATCGACTGGAAGAACTCAGAAACAAGGTTCGGTCAGGCTCCCCCAATGACCTTTGTCCTGTTAGGATACAAAAAGAACTGCTCTCTCACTTCCCAGCCACCTTCCTTTCCCTTCTAAATGCCTCTCTGGAGCAAGGGATAGTCCCACCCGCCTTCAAAGAGGCAGTGTTAGTGCATTACAAAAGAAGGCGGGAGTAGACCCTAGCGTCCCGAGCAACTACAGGTCTATCTCGCTCCTTCCATACCTAGCCAACTTGCCGGAGGCACATGTGGCTAAACTCCTATGTGCCTTCATCCAAGACTCCAACTTCTTGGTTTCCCATCAGGCAGGTTTCATACCATAGCACTCTACAGAATCAGTTATTCTAAGTGTCATGGATGACCTGAAGGAAGGTGCAGACAGGGGGTGCACTTATACCTTGGTGTTATCAGACCTGCCCGATGCCTTTGATACCGTGGACCACTCTATCCTTGCGGACAGATTGGCAGCGGTAGGTCTGAGAGGCACAGCCCTGAATTGGATGCTTTCATTCTTAAAGGAGCACTCCCAGTCCGTCGGACTGGCACCTTTTAATTCCTCCCGGGTGAATACCACATGTGGGGTACCTCAAGGGTCTTCCCTCTCACCTCATCTCTTTGATGTATACACCTGTCCCCTGATTCATGCTCTTCAAGAAAGAGGAGTGAAGGTATATAATTATGCAGATGATATGCAGCTGATCTTCCCGCTTTATGATACAAATGATTTCAACATAGTAGGCTTTTCATCAAGAAGTGGATGACTCATAATCATCTCAAGTTAAATTCTGATAAAACAGAGATAATTATTTCAAACAACAGAATAAAACAGTGGTCACCAGCACACTGGACAGCTGCATTGGGCATACCCAAAAACTCAGTGAAAAGCCTGGGAATTAAGATAAATGCCATTCTTTCCATGTAGGAACAGATTAGCCTGGTCTCATCTACTTGCATGCATCAATTGAGGACATTAAAGAAAAATAGGAAATTTTTCTCCAAGGAGGCAAGTATAGCTCGCACTAATAATGTCCCGGTTGGATTATGCCAATTCCATATATTTAGGACTCCCTGCCACCCAAATTCATAGGTTACAGCTCATTCAAAATCAAGCTGCTAGGCTGGTCTTTCAGCAACCGAGACATTGCCACACCAAACCATTAACGAAGCAGCTTCATTGGCTTCCTGTGATACAGCGGACTATGTTTAAGGACGGTTGTATAATTTGTAATGCTCTTCACGAATCAGGACCGAAGTTCATATCCACCAAGATCTATTTATTTATTTATATAAAATTTATAACGCGCGCAGTTACCCAGGGGCATCCCGGCGCTGTGAACACAGACACGAAAGGCTATTACTCAATCCTACACTGGAAATAAGTGTGTTTTAAGTAGTTTCCTGAAGTGCAGGATATTGGGCTCAGCACGGATCTTAAGGGGCAAGGAATTCCAGTGTGACGCTACTTGCACCGAGAAGCGTCGGCCCCCAGAGCGAGCTCTTTTTACTCTTGTGGTCTGCATCAGATGTCTTTGATCCGAGCGCAGTGGGCGTGTGGGCTTGTAGGGGCGTGCCATAGAAGACAGAATAGAAGGGCCCCTGCCGTACAAGATTTTATGGGCCGTACATAGCGCCTTAAATTTCACCCGCTCCTTAACAGGGAGCCAGTGGAGCGCTTTCAGGGCGGGGGCAGCTGATTGTCTACGCGGCACTTCCATTAACACCCTCGCTGCTGCATTCTGCACCTGCTGAAGGGTTTTGAAAGTTGCTTCTGGGGCGCCCAAAAATAGTGCGTTCCCGAAGTCGAGCCGCGACAAAATTAGGCCGCGAATCAAAAGCTTCCTGGAAGAGTTAGGGAGCAGAGGTAGCACTTTGCGAGCGGATCGCAGCAAGCCAAAGCATACCCCCGCGGTTTTCCTAGCATGGGTCCTGAAGGATAGATCTTCCTCCAACCAATACTTGCCTACACAGAATCTTAGATCAGCGACAATGAACATGTTGACTATTCCAAGATTTAAACGAAAGAGAATGGGTGGCTCGCGCTTCTCGGTATTCGGCCCCACATTGTGGAATTCCCTTCCAATTGAAATCAGACTAACCTCCGAATATCCCAGCTTTACAAAAAAACTTAAGACCTGGTTATTCACCCAAGTTTACTGTTAGAGCCTGAAAGATAGCTCTCCTCTCCTTTTAGCGCCATGAGACCGTTGGTATACGAGTGCTTTACAAGACCCATAAACATAAACATAAAAATTGTAGTTCATTGTAAGTCCCAGGGTTCAGGGGAGATCATCTACTTGGGCAGTAGGGTGCAATAGCTGATGGGTCCAGCTTGGAATTGTTGTGAGGCTGGCATGGTGTTAGGTGAAGTACTTTAAGATGGCAAAAAGTTGTTGGTGGTGGGGTCCTCTAGAGGGTAGTTGAGGTCTCCAAGGAGGACGAAGAAGCTGGGGTCGAGCACCAGGAGTGTGTTTAAGTCCCAGATGGAGTTGCTGAGTTTGGACTGTGGACTGGTAGTTGGGAAAATGAGGGTGCCTCCCAGGGTGGAGTTGTTGGAGATGTGCAGTTTAAAGAGCAGTTGTTACAGTCCCAAGTGTTTGCAGACATACCAGAGCATTGAAGGCTCTCTTTGCAGGTGTTGGCAAATCCTTCTCTGGTTTTGCAGGTTCTGTCCTGTCTTACAAATTTGTTTCCAGGGGGGATCACCAGGGCAATGTCTGTGTCGGTTGATTCACATTTCAGTTTGGAAGAGCAGGTCTAGTGAGAGGTCATGCAGTAGCTCCCAGACTTTGAAGGTATGCCTGACGAGTGAGCGTGTGTTGAGGATGAGTCAGGTCAGTGTGGGCTGAGAGATGCATGGGTGCAGTGTGTGTCAGGTAAGTGAATGGGAAGTGAAGGCAGGAGTGGGATCCGGTCGTGGGGGTGACACACAGGAGAATTGGCAGGAGGTGCAGAAGACCGCACCGTCTGTGTTGGGCAGGGTGGCCCAGCTATAGAGTTGGGAGGAGTGTCTGAAGTTCAGGCCTTGGAAGGCTACGGAAGAGTAGTGTCAGAGGGTGTGGAGAACCAGGGGGTCATGGTGCTTGGCACCAATCTTTAGATTAAAGATTCTCTAGCAGAGATCATTTCTGTCCTCCTGCACATTCCTAACCTCGCTCCAGAATCTACAGTGTATCTTACTTATCTATGAGAAGCATCACATAAAACTGAGCTATCTCTCACACTGTCCTATAATTCTTTCAAAAGCTCTACTTGCAAATGCACTGTCTTGAAGAGCACTGAATGGCAAAGCCTTTGCTTGCACAAAGCTCCTCACATATTTTGCCCCCATTAAATATTAGTGAATAAACTATATGGGTAAAATATGTTACTCATGCACCCGAGACTCCTCGCCCTTCTTGTTGCCCCTTACTTCAGAAAAGTACTGTGGAATATATTTCTGACCACTCAGATGCATTAATACCCCCCTTGCACTAATGCAGTTCATTCTTCTATAACCAAAACGGTAAATTCTATCAGGTCGCAACAGTGATGAGTTTCTGCTGCTCATTGCACTAATGAGTGACATTTAAAAGTCAATAATTTAGGGCACAGAAATTAGGTACAAGTAGTAAGTGGTAGCCGGGCTGTTTGAAAGCTACAAGAGAAAGTTCTTGGTGTGATATCTGGCTACTAAAATGAACGAATATAGGAAGATGTAGATTTCAAAAAGAAATGCAGAAGTGGAGAATGAAGAATTTCCTAGCTATTTCAACAGAAAGTTTCAATTCTATTAAGGACTCGTTGGCGAGGATTATGCTTTACTTTCTTTGCTTTATTTGAATAGCAGCCATTTTAGAAACTTGATAACCAGACCACATTTCCTAAACACCCTCGGGAAAATGATGGTCAAAAGAAACAAACTAGGGACAACATATCACCGAGTCCATGGACCAATCACGGTGCTGTGTCCCTCATATAGTCCCTCTTCAAGTCACTGCCCACCCTCTTTCGATGCGAGTAATGCCCTTCTTCTTGTGTTAACCTTCCTGTTTCACGGAATCGCCTCCTGGAACAAAAAGGACAATATCAGGGCTAGTAAACCAAAACGGCTAAAGACCAGTCTTGGGTGAATACCAATTAACAAAGGTACAGCAAGACCATGCATTCGAAGCAGTAATACTCTGAAAGAGTCAAGAACCAATGATCACAAGTCAAATCATTACTTGAACCTTTTAAAACCAGATCCAGCAAGGAATTTAGAAGTAAAAATTTTACTTACTTCTAACGGGCGGGTGATCCAGACCAAACGTCAAAGGGTGGGATAATCCTTGCCTCCGAGTCCTTAATAGAATTGAAACTTTACATTACGATAGCTAGGAAATATTTCATTTTATGTCACGACCGGAGGCTTCGGATTATGCTAGTTTAAAGCTTACTTGCCATCAAATGTGCCATGTCAATAATAGGCTTGATATAAAACCTCTTAAAGGTTAAATCAGAGGACCAGTCCGCCGCTTTCATAATGCCCTCCAACCTTGCTCCCAGCTTGAAAGCCTTCAAGGCCATTGCTCGCCTTGCTGAATGGGCTCCGAATTGTCTCAGGCTAATACCCGCCTCTTGCATGACCCAACACACCCATCATTTGATCGTCTGTGTTGTGTGGTTTTCTGAGAGCAATCAAAAGCTGCCTCTCCTGGAGGCCTCCGTTCTAGAGACATTGCCTCATAAACTTTCAAGCAGCGAACCACACACAGTTTAGGGGAGTCTGGGAATGCTAGATATTTGATCATTCTAGTGTAACACTTAGTTCGACGCCTGATCGTAGAAGACACCCCCGAGGGAGAAAACACACTGCCCGTGATTTCCAGGGCTCGTACAGCAGACACTCTCCTGCAGGAGATCAGACAAAGAAGCATCGCCAATTTCGCAGTCAATTATTTCCTCGACAAATATTCGCTGGGCTGCCATGACAAAAACAAGTTGAGCACTCTATTCACATCCCACAATGCCAAATAGCGTGGCTCGGGGGAAAACGACAAACGAAGTCTCCACAAAAGATGACGCACAAAAGGGTGTTCACCCACAGGATTGCCTTAAATTGTCACATGTCCCGCTGCTATAGCGGAACAAAATGTGTTCACTGAACAGTAAGCCAAACCTTATTAGGCCAAACTCGCTAGGAATTACAGAACGTGAACTAAATCTGCACCCATAGGATCACAACCCTGTTGTACACACCAACGACGCCATCGTCGCCAGGCAGATCGATACCTCTCGATGGTGCTGTCCTCCCTGGCCTTAGACAGGACGCCGTCAGCGAAGTTCGAAAGGCCAGGGAGGGACCCTCTACCCCTGTAATACTCCATGCCATGAGCCGGAAGGCTCAGTTGAGCACCATCTGATGGGGAACCTGGTCCGCACTGAGAAGCAACTCTGGAAAGTGGGGGAGTCGGATTGGAAAATCTCAAAGTTCCAGAAGAACTGGAAACCATACTTGCTATCTCCAAAAAGGGCATAATGAGAACCACATTCGCCTTCTGCTGCCTGATCTGGGCTGAAACCCGAATGATCATTGCGAAGGGCGGGAACGCACAGGCCTGTTCCTGCGTCCAATATTGCATGAAAGCATCTGTGGCTGCCGCTAATGGATCTACCCGCCAGGTGAAAAACCAAGAAACCTGATGGTCCAGTCTGGAGGCAAAAAGATCCACTGAAAAGGGTCCCCAACGTTCCTGTACTAGAGAAAAAATGTCCGGATGTAACTTCCAGAGACTGGCATCTCTGTAATGCCGGGAATGCCAGTCCGCCACCTGATTCTCCCGTCCCGGGAGGTACTCCGCCGTTATCGAAATGTGATGGTCCAGGTAAAATTGCCAGAGGGTCATCGCTTGGTCTGACAGCCCCTTTGTGCGGGTGCCCCCCAGATCAAATGTTTTACTCGACTGCCAAAATATTGTCCATCTTTAACACACGACTGAGCGCACTCCCTGGTCCAGCACCTCACCACAAAGGAACCTGCCATGAGCTCCAGACAGTTGATGTGCAGTGATTGCTCCTGTGGAGACCAAGGCCCTCCTGTGGAGAAATCTACACATCTGCTGCCCGCCTCAGCCGGACCTGCTGGCGGCTGACTTGATAACCAGGTCCGGGGCTGTAACGAAAATCGCTCTCCCATTCCAGGCTTTTATGTGAGAGAGCCACCAAAGAATCTCTTCCCGTGCCTCCTCTGACAGGAAAACTGGATGAGAGTAGGGATAACCTTTCCACAGATGTTTTGCTTTGAGGCGCTGCAAAGCCCTGTAGTGCAGTGGCCCTGGGAATATCGCTTGGATGGAAGCTTATAGAAGCCCCACCACGCAGGCAATCTGACGAAGGCAAACTTTTTTTGAGTACGCTGCAACTCGTGTCGTATTTTGGCCAACTTCCGTGCTGGAAGGCTTAGGGTCGCTATGATTAAGTTTACCACAAACCCCAGGAATGTGACTACCTGAGCCGGAACTAACAACGATTTTTTGGCGTTTATCACAAACCTGAGACTTTCCAAGAGAGTGACAGCGTGTTGCAATTGTTCTCAAAGCGAGAGCGGATCCTGGGCCAACAGATGCATGCGTCCAGGTATAAGGTACTCCACGACCGGCCTGAGAACCTTCGTAAAGCACCAAGAAGCGGAGAATAGCTCAAAAGGAAGTGACGTGAACTGGTACACCTGCTGCCGCCAGAGAAACTGAAGAAACTTTCTGTGGGGCAGGAAAATAGGAATGGTTAGGTAGGCATCTTTTAAATCTAGGCAAACCATCCAACCCACGGGTTGTAGAATATCTCTTAAGAGGTGAATGCCCTCCATTTTGAAGTGACGGTAAACGAGCCACTTGTTGAATTTGCGGAGGTTCAACACAGGGTGCTGGCCCCCATCTGTCTTGTCCACTAAAACGATGTTGCTCAGAAAACCCTGTAGATGCAAGATGGTGCAACAAATGGCCCCTTTGTCCAAAAGCGCGGACACTTCCGCCTTTATCAATGCCGCCTCTTGGCGGGAGAATTAGATTGGTCGGGATGGAACCAACTGCCTGGGCGTCGCTGCAACACTCTATTTGAAACCCTTGGACCATCTGCAACACCCAAGCATCGGACATGGCTGTTTTCCACTCTCTCACAAAACCGGCCGCCCACAGGCACCAGAAACTCTGAAGAGACACTAACCGACGGTAGAGAAGTTGTCTCTTCCTCTGAAGCCACGACCTCTGGATCTATGTCCACGGGAAGAGTAGAAATCATTGTACCTCTGTTGATTTTGGTACTGGCCTTGCCTGGAGTCTTGCCCCCTGAAGTTCTGGGGTGCCTGGCCGGTAGAGCGGCCCCTGCCTTGACCGGCCCCGCGGAAAACCCAGGAAGAGAAAACCTTTTTATGGATGATTGGGCCTTGTCGAATGACATGAAAGTATTCACAAATTTGCCCAGTTCTTTACTAAAGGGCTCCCTAAAAAGGCCTCTGCCCCTGCCTCGGAATTGGCCAGGTCCCCTAGCTTCAGGTCAACTTTGATCAGGAAGGATCTCCTGCTCTCAGTTAAAAGCACACAGTTAGCATTGCAGAGTAAGATCACAGCACATTGAGTCCACCCTGAGAGGGCCTCTAGGGATATAAGAGCACCGGACGTCTTGGCGTCTTCCGGATCATGGCAAGTGGCCCCAGGATGTCCAACAATTTTGTCTTGGCATGCCCTCCAAGATGAATCCATCCCTTTCTTGGGGTCCTTGATGAACTTTACTAAAAAAAGTTGCCATCCTAGGGTCTAATTCAGGGGTCTGCGCAACTTTCCCGTCTAAGGAGGGGCGTGGACACTCCGAACTAAGGCGGTTACGGGCGTCTTTCCCCATGGGAGTCCGAATTCTGCCCGCCACGTAGCTTGCAACCTTCATGGAAGGAGTCCATTCGGAGGATCTGGGATGCATCAGGAGTTCAGGGTCTAACATGTCAGAAATACTCACTGCCCCCTGAGGCTTTAAAGGCCCAGCACTTGATGCCAGGCGCCATGGCCTGGACGGTCTCGGCTCCACGTCTGTGTTGGCCTGGGTGTCACATCCCCATGTGATGGACTAGCAGGGTTAGTATGGGCAGGGGAAGGTGTATTGTCTAAAGGAATGGCCTGGGATTGGTTTTGCGACAAAAAGGCTTCCCCCTAATGCTCGAAAGCGTCCTGGTCCACTCCGTCCACTTTGAGACGCTTGGCAGGGATAGGGTCACCCCCTTGTGCACCCCGGGCGTTACAAAGGGTATTGGCCGGTGGTGGGGCCCACCGAGCACACACCTGCACAATCTTTTGTGACAAACGCTCCTCCATAGAAGTCATAACCTCCTCAACTGCCTGGTAGATGGACGCATCCTCTGCATCATAGAACGCAATGTCCCAGGGCAGTTGAGCCAGGGGATCCTCCTCCCACTGCATGTCTGCCTGCTCAGTCATGCTCAATGTCCTAAGACCGTGCTAATTGGCCTAGAAAAACTCTTCCAGCCAATAGTACCTCCACAGACAAAGAGACTGCGTGCCCAGCACTGGGGGACCAGCAAAGTTCCACAGGGCAACGCCCCAAAAAACAACCACAGAGGGACAAACCCCTCAGGGACACCACCCTGCACTATGATAATTAACAGGCCTAACGCCCAGAGAGCGTGTCCCTGCAGGTCTGACTTTAACCTGTTGCTGGCATTCAAATTACACCTCACGGGCGTCAATAGTAGCACCACACAAACTCCAACTCAGCACTTCAGCCCGAGCGTCAATAAAAAGCCAGCCGATTATAGTACAGACCCTAATCATGGCGTATCTCTCCAGGGTATGGGGGCAAAGGCAACGGGTGCGGAGTGGGGTAAACCAACCCTCAAAATTTCAAAAATCAGCGCACGATGTAGGCGAAGTGGTGATGCACAATACGTGCCCCACAGCGCCCTCTGGCAGTCGGAGGCAGACCGCACCCAGCAGCAGGAAATAAACTGCGGCCTCGCGTAGGTCCAAAAGCAGACCCGCGAGCCGATGCTGGGCAGAATAATACAACCCGCAATGAAGGAGCAGAAGCACCTGAAAAGAAAAACACACAGGGTGCGTAGGCCTGCCAAGCGGAGTCACTACGCGTGAGGGAGGAAACAATCCCCAACTCTGAGTTAACCAGGTCGCGCGAACGGCAATGCAATTACAAGGCATCTTATGCATAAAACAATGAAACCAAGGAAATACTATGAAAAAACGATTACTCGCAGTCACGGGCACTCGAAAGGAGCACCGCGACTGCGGTTAGAAATGTACACCAAAGGAAGCTAAGGTATGAGCGAAACAGAAGACACTTATCATAGGGCTGTGAGCAGCAAAGCAAGAGGATGGTCAGTGACTGGGGATATGTTGTCCATTGTTTGTTTCTTTTGACCATCATTTTCCCAAGAGTGTTAGGGAAATGTGGTCTTGTTATCAAGTTTCTAAAATGGCTGCTATTCAAATAAAGCAAAGAAAGTAAAGCATAATCCCAAGACTCCGGTCCTGACATAGAATTCACAGGTGAGGCGATTTGATGTACTGCCTAGTTTGGGGGTAGGGAGTAGGAGGGCACATTTCCAAAAGTATGTAGACTAACTAGTGACAATCTGGGGTCGGAATACCACCGCAAGCCATTGTTTAAGTCCCGGGTGGTCTAAGGCGTGGCTTGTAACCTAAGAATAGACTGTTTTAAAGGAGCAGACCTGTGTGTTCAGGACATTGAGATTACTACAGTAAACTAACACAGTTCAAGGAACCAGCATTTTTAGTTGAGACGTCATTTTAAAAGTCACAATTTGAGTGATGAGAGAAGCTTGGCTCAAGAGTGACAATAACAAAAAATAAGTCCACCTGTCGAATATGGAAGAAGCAGCAAAAGTTGTAATCACTTGGGATTCTCTTTAAATAGCTTTGCTGAGAATGCAACAACCGCCAAAATAACTTCCACACATAGGCTAACAGAGCATTTTGCACACTTATATCTACTGATGGGTAAGTATGTCTAGTAAATGCCTAACAAAACGGTTGTGTGGCTAGGGGAAAGCAACACGGCCATACAGGTGGGGAAATTAACACTGTGCATGGAGGTAGCAGCAATGCAGGTGCAAAGGGTTGCAGAGAAAACAGGAGCGAGGGTAACTTAAAGCTAGAGGGTGAAGCACATAGGCGAAAAAGCAACATGTGGAAGCACACTAAGGTGAGTGCATCTCGGAGTGAGTGTAGGGGAAGCACACTGAGAGAGAGAGTAACACTGAGAATGGAGCAAGAAGAGAAGCACACTAGGGAGATACTTGGAAAACCCATGCACTCTTGAAGAGTGCTTAAGGCAAAAAAGTAGTTCCCTAAAAATGAGCAGTGGATGGTCACAAATAAATTGGAAATGCTCCAGGGGAGGAAAAGGCATAATGTGGGCATGACCAGCAATTGAATGCGAAGCAGGCAAATGAGTGACAGTAAAGTCAACCAGTTTTAAGCAGTGGACGGGCTAGAAGGGCCTCTATGTTCTTGATAAACCCACAATATGTTTTTGCCAATATTTTTTGATTAGATTTCTCTAAAGCCTCGAACACTATACAAAAAAAATACCCACTGGGAATCTTGTTACCACTTACTTATCGTTCCTTAATTTAACCAGATGCCCTCCGCTTCGAAGGAAGAACTAGAAATCCCAATAACAAAAATGCAGAATCTTGACAATTTTTATCTTTTTGAAGAGTCAAAAACCTTACGTTCTGGTGGTAATTTTTACAAATTATTTTGTCCACTTTTGCTTCGTCTCTTAGAACTCGTTAAGGTATTGTGTAGGTTTATTAGAACCTCTTATGGACTGGCAGAAACCACCGTATCATGATGCCATGGAAGGCCAGAAGTGTCATATTTACCAGAAACCCCAACCAACCTGGATGCAAAATTCAACACCATAATAATGACCATTAGACTGAGAAACTACCATCACAAATTATAAATTCAGCTATATCTTGGTTGTGGTGGCTCTATAGACTTGACAATATCAGATGTGTGAACCACCACTAAGATATCCCTGGAAGGTAAGTTGATCATCCCATGCATTTTTTATGTAGACAAAGAAACTGGTTTGGACCTTTATTGGGAAAATCCTTGAAGTACTCGGATATGGAAGAAATCTGATGGTTCTGATATATTCGGGTCAACCCTCTTGCTAAAATAAGATATGATTTCTCCTTGTCTGGTGTTATCAAAGTACAAGGCCACAAGATGGGTGCTCATGCTCCTATTTGCAATTGTCAGATAAACTCTGCAGAAATCAACAGGTGCAACAATCTAAAAGTGATCAAATTCAGAGCAGCCAGCCATTATCAGTATAGGTTTAATGGTGTGCTCTCTTTCCTAACCAAACACAAATTCCAGCTGAAATTCTTATTCAAAGTGCGTATGAAAGTCAGAATCTGAGTTTCCGTTTAAAGAGGGGACTGGCCAACAACAGTTCTCTTTAAATGCACAATGAACATTTGGGAATGATTAGGTCTAAATGTTATCAATTCATTTGGAGCCAATATACTGGATGATTATCAAAGGCACTTTGTGTTTGAATTGTATCTGTACTAATATAAGTTGTTTACTGTGCATAGAAAGATGGACAGAGTTGAAAAGTGATATTTAGCACTTTTAGGCACAACCAACCATGGATCCATAGCCATTTTAAACAACATTTAAAAAGTGATGGTGCCTTCATGTGGGTGGAAAATAAGCTGTGGTTCTTAAGGCATCTCTTACTAC
The DNA here is from genome assembly GCF_964263255.1 of Lissotriton vulgaris. Lineage (NCBI taxonomy): Eukaryota > Metazoa > Chordata > Amphibia > Caudata > Salamandridae > Lissotriton > Lissotriton vulgaris. Next base: position 1,867,954,202 of record NC_141687.1, on the reverse strand, counting down.
TTTGCAAAGTACAGTAGCCTATCCCAAGAATATTAAATAATAAAGATTTACAAATCCTCTTTACGTCTGAGCAGAACTGTTAGAGACTGGCTCATCTGCTGTACCATAAGTAAGACAGGCCTAACTAAATGAAAATCCGATAACTGAAGTGATCTTGAGAACTGGATACATCGTCACAAAAAATATCTGTGCCCCCTGATTCCCCTTTAGCCCACTACAGAATCCAGGTTTCACTCCTGTGCCTAAATGGCAGGAAAGTAGCTATTAGAAAGGATGAGGTAGATGTAGCAGATATGTCCCAGAGCAGAATATTGGCTTAATTTAAGAATGGAAGAGGATATTTTGGTGGGATATAAACTGAAATGATATAATGCTGTGCCATGAGGCTCTCTTTAATTCAGCCATATAGTAGAAAGAGGATAACCAGACACCTTGCTACATTTGATTGTATTCTACAAACATCTGGTTCCTTAAATTACTTTATACCCAATAACTTGACAAAAGCCCCAACAGTGAGCAAATGCCTTTGCCAGGTACAATCATTAAAATAATCAGTAATGCAGCTTGACATCATTGATACATAAACATTCATGTGCGTCTTTGCTGGTGTATTGTTGCATTCGGATTTCCAAAGTACTTGAATCAAGTGAACACCAAGAAGAATGTTGTAATTAAAACCACTATTACCATGTGTCTTTTGTCAGCACTAATCTATCTTAGGTGTTTATATTTCCTAAAAAAATACCCTAGCTATATGCTGCCTTTGAGCATACCCTGTTGCACCCACTGCCATTCCTCTCTAAAACTGTTATCATTTGCTCACCGCTGTTTCACCAGACCCACTCCCCAACCTGTAACTTTTGTCTCTAGCCACACAGCACTTCCATTGGAGTAGACTGACCTAATTTCAGCGCCAAAATCATTATATTTTCATGTTGTTGTCGGACTGCATGTACGTTTGAGTCTCCCTTTAAAATTGTGTCCATTGAATCAAGCAATGCCTGGCCAAGAGGAAATAGTCTGGGGAAATGGAAGGAATTTAGGCATAGAACAGAGTGGTACATACCCCCACATAACTGAAAACTGAAATATGCATGGGTGAAAAAAGGCTAAAAGGGAGAAGAATGAATGGTGAGAGTCTAAAAGAAAGAGGGGCACGTTGAAGATGACTCCACATATTACAAAAAAGGAAAAACATGGTATAAGCTAGGAATCGAAAAATGTCAGAACCTTTATAATGGAGTGGTAAACATCCTGCCCTTGAAAGACCCTTATTTGTTTAATAATTTGAATATCAGGATGATTTATGAAGCTTACTTGACACTGCTGAATCGAGAACTTCCTCAAACACCTCTTCCCTCAAACCTTGCCCCAGAAATTATGACACACTTTAAAGTGAGCTAGTTTCCCCACAGTTAATAGCCGATATTTTAATTCATATTCTCAACTCTAAGCAATACTCTATTTACCCATTGTGGGGCCCATCCACTATTCTTTCTTCCTGCCTCTGATGTCTCTTGTAGATAAGCTTCTCTACTGCACACTCCTAACCATGCCTATACTTCTCCGACGCCTTCTGCCACGGAATCAATACTTTGTCTGCTCTCCTTTCTAGTCCGCACACTCAGATTTTGGAGCTTTACCCGACAGCTTGCAGCTAGTTACGTATTTTACCTAGGCATTTAGGGATGTTTGAAAAGTGTTTGTTGGGCCTAGATAGTTAAGTTAATGGACTTATGTTGAGGGGGTGTCTGCAGCAAGAAACCAAAATCTTAAATGTAATTCAAGCCTTGGAACGAAGGATTCCATTTTAGTCATGAAAATGTTTAATTTCCTCAATGCTAAATAAAAATATTTATCTTTAAATCGGATACCATTCGCAAACCAGGGTTTGTTTCAAGAGGGCAAAAGAATACTAATTATGTTGCATCCCTTTTGAGTACATCCTTATGCACCCTAAGACAGTCCGGGAGGCAAAGCTGTGCGTCGCCAAGCATCAGAAGAAGTAAAATCTTTCGTGTAGCTCCATCTTCAGGTTTCTGGTGTGCGTGCGGTATCATTCCTGGGCCTGTCCTCAAATCAAAAAGAAAACGCAAAAATAAATAAAGCAGGATGTTTTCTACCAAGCCACGTGAAGGTGTCACGATGTTAACAGGGCTCTTCCAGTATCCCTGAGTATTAAGCAGATCCTCAAACTGATCCCAATGCACGCAGGGTTTCCTGGGCCATCAGTGATGCTGCAGCAAATGGGGACCTTTAAAGACACCATGCTGCAAATGTTCTCCTTTTTTTCCTAATCCTTCTGGTGCACGTTTGAACCTGAAGCAGATCCGCAGGGGCGTTCGGTTGGCCTAACACCAGCAAGGTCTTCCCCTGGCCCTGACTGAACCCATGGATCCTGTTCCAGGTCCAGTACGGACTCTGGTACAGACGCCTACACTTGTGCTGGGTTCCAACTGCGTGATGGCAGTGCTGACACCACTGGCACCAGAAGATCTGATTCTGGTCCTGATGTCCAACCCCAAACCAACATCAGCCTGATCTCAACCATTTACTGAAGCACAACAAATTGTCACACTGCCTGATTGTGCACTGATACCTCTACTATGGTGGGCATGCCCACAGAGGCTCCATTGTCTTTTCTGGCTCGGATTCGGAGCAAGGAACACCACCAGATGAAGAGGATGATGGTGGGGTTGAGGTTAGTGATCTTCCCTTTTCATTACAACGATGTGAATTTCTATGCAGTCTGCCAAGAAGCTAGTGGGCTTGATACCTCCCGTTATATAGGGTTGGATTTACCACTTAAGCCACCTATTGGAGAGAGTATGTAATTTGCGGTTGTTGTTTGAAGGGCTGCTAATGTCCTGGATTTATAGTTTTTCTATCGAGACTGACTAATGTTCTCTACGAAATTCTAGACCCAGGACCTGCCAGCATCTTCCCTTACCGAAGCCCTCATAGATACTTTGATGGTCCCTTTGCCCAAGCCATGTTCCTACCTGAATGACTGGTGGAGTTTCAGGGTGCGGGAAATGCAGGCTTGTCTCATAGGTATGGGCCTGTATGTCTAACGCCTTTTAGACAATCAATAAATCTTATTCAACCCTTGAACATTTTAAGGACAGCACAGCTCTGGTACACTCCCTTGGACTATTGACACCTACCAAACAGTTCCCTTGTCCGTTGCAAAAATGTCTTCGTTATTCCAGGGGGTTGGCATACAGATGGCACCCCACAGCAGTCTCCTTAGAACTTTCAGGGCTGCGGACGGGGTTCTAGCAGATATCACGCAGGCGGGTGCCTCCTAGCTGCTTTAGTTTGCCATTAGTGGCACACACTCATCCTGTGGAGGGGCAGGATTAATTGTTCATGTCTAATAGATGGACCATACAAAGGGTATGGGATAACCTTGCTGAACAATTTGTATCGGTTTCACCACATTTTAACTCTACATTCAATTAAATTTCAGAGGAGCACCTCTCCATTCTGCTGCAGGAGGTGCTAGTGTTGCTTTCAAAGGGTATCATCAAGAGGATCCCTAATTTGGAAAGAGAAAAGGGTTGTTCATTTCTTTATTCCACTGTGCTGAAAAAGGAGGGAGGCCTCTAGCCTATATTGGACCTGCAGAAGAATTAATTCAAAATGCTCACATTAGCCCAGATTCTTGTCCCCCTGGATCTAGGAGAATGGATGGTGTCCTTGGACGTCTATCTTGTATATACCTTTTATATACCCATGTTGCTGTTAAAATATGTCCAGGAACATTTCCAGTTCAGTGTTTCCCTTTGGCTCCACCAGTGCCCCTCAGGTGTTCATGAATGGGAAGGGCAGTGGTACACATTTGTATATTGGGGACACTAGTCGTGTCCTGTCTCAATGAATGATTGCTGAAGACTGGCTTGCCGCAGTCTGAGTATTTGGGTGGCCGCCTTCCCTAAAGTTGTAACTCCTTTCAACGTTGGCCAATCCATCACTCTCCCAGCATTCTTTGCCCTTCCTCACCCCTTGAAAGAGAAGGAGAGGCCCCAGTCAATGTACCCCAAATGTGCTTTAAGCTTTTACATCGATTGTAGCAAGGGCCGTTGGGTGGACAATCAGCTCTTCGTGGGGTTCTCTGGGGCAAAGATAGGGAATGGTGTGTAGAAGAGGACTCTTGTCATGTTGGATAGTCTTCTGCATGGGTAGTCTTCTGCATTAAGATATGACAAGCTCTGGCCAAATAGCGGCCTCTGGAAGTACTGGGAGTCCATTCCACTAGGCCTGAGGCTGGCATGGGGAGTGCCCGTCCTTGACTTCTGCCAGGCTGTGATGTCTGTGTTTGTGCACATGTTCATGAAGCACTAATTCCCTGGCAGCCTCTTCTGATGGGAAGGGGATTTTGTATATTCGGGCCTACAGGACATTTTGGTCAGAGTCCACTCCATAGACTCTCCACCTTTGGGATTTACTACTTTGGTATCTATTCTAAATAGTTGAGGAACCTGCAGCTATAAGTATATCTCAGAAGAACAAGTTACCTACCTTCAATAACGCTCTTTCTGGTGGATGCTCTATCCAACTGAAGATTCTTCGCTGCCTTCCCACTTCCGCCGCTCAGTGGATTGGCCTATGTTTAACATTAAAAACGGTTCCAAGTTGGGTATCTGCTAACTGGCACTGATAATTCTTTCACGTTCTGCATCTGAGGGCGTGAAAAGAGTCAAGCAAGAAAACGACATCCACGCCCAAGAGGGGCCCTAATATGAAACTCTGCTCTGTCTTTTTACATTATGGTATGGAGCCAATGCTGAGCCGCACGGCGTCACCTATTTGCATGCAGGAGCAGTGCTGAAAAAATTCTGTATCCATTCAGACGCCTGGGGAATTTTCCAAAGGCAAAAAATCTGCTGGTAGTGTATCCACCAGAAAGATTGTTAACAAGGGTAAGTAACTTGTTCTTTTGTGGCATTGGCATTCCTTGTGTATCAGTCCACATACATTGTAAAATGCATACTAGTAATACAGAATAGTACCACAGCAAATGTGCAGCATAATTGGACTTTCCTTTCCACTTAACTTGCCTTTCTTTGCTGCGTAATTTTTTCATACCTACAGCGTAGTTTCTTTTTTTTCTGTTGCATAATTACAGTGGGCACTTGTAATGAAAAAGTTGACTATTGCATAATATTCAAACCACCTGTGGGTGGTACAGCCTTTAAATTTGCTATCTTCATACAATACGATATTGACACTGGACTACTAATAAAACTGCACAGCCAATCACCAGCACCAAGCTGGTGAAGCAATTGGCTGGGCAGTTTAATTGGCAACAACCAAGCAGTTTGGTTGTCCTCAGAAACGTGGCATAATACAAAATGCTTAGCTTTCTTTTCAGTGCCATTCACGGAACTGCTTTGTCGTATCCCACCCCACTGGTAACTCACTATACCCCCCCTCAGACGTTATTGAATGCCTAGTTTAGTTTTCTTGTGGTTCCGCGATCCCCTGGCAACCCCTCCAGATTTTGATAGTTGGAGCTAATTGCTCCTCATAATGGGTCCTCTCTCTCACCAGCTCAGTACCATTGTCTCCCTCATTTAATTGACAGAAAGACTAAACTCATGATAACCTAACTCTTCTCCATCAACATATATAGTGGTGTAAATTTGTATGTAAGTATATTCCACTGTAGTATTTGATTATTTACATTGTGATGCATGCATCGAGTCCCAATCACTGCAAAATGGCACTCTACCCTTATGTAATCGGTCCTTTCTCTCACTGTTCCTATGTATAGCTTCTGGTACATCATGTGTAAGGGCTTGCAATCACGTCAGAATTTGCCGCGGAGTCACACGCATGTCTTTTTGCACAATATTTACTGCTGCAAATTTATTATAGTGTTCTAACACAGAACTTGCCCTCAAGGGATGCTGCCTTGGGTTAGGCTCGTTTTCTGAAGAAAATTGCTGGGTAATTAATTTCCTATGACACCACAGGTGGCTGGACATCGGGGTTGACATTCTCAATGTGAAAGAAAAGTTTGCTATAGTTATATAATATACAGTTTTTTCTCTGTCTTTACAGGGCAACCAAGGAATTTGCAAGATCTGTGCCGAATTAAAATTCGTCAGTACATAGGCCTTCAAAGCCTGAAGCTGCTTGATGAGCTGCCTATTGCCAAGGTCATCAAAGACTACTTAAAACACAAATTCGATGATATCTGACTGTGCCAGCAAACATATTTGGGACGTGATATGGAGTGGTAGTTCACAGGATCAATGGGCTGCTGCCTTGCACAAAAGTATATCCTATGCAATTTCTGATTTGGATCGAAGTCAGAAGGCAGATATACACATTCTTATTTTCTTGGTATGAATGCCACTTGCCAGAAGGTCTTAATTTTGGTTTATTGGTCCAAGATTTCTGATGTCCAAGCTTCCTGGTCCCATTGGTTGGGCTGTAGATACAATTTAAGCTAATCCCTTGAAGCAGCAAAGACAAACTCCAAACCCATTCGTTTTTGTGATGCATCAAACCAGCTTTGAACTGCAACCTGAATATTTTCGATTCTACACCAGAGAGATGTTTTATTTTATTTATTTCACAGTTGGTAATGTCTACATGAATTGTAGTGGGCATGGTTGGTGGTTGGGGTTTAAGTAGACACATCCTTTCTTTTGAAATGTTTGTGAGAATGCAGCAAATATTTGAGAGGCATATTTCCTGTGATGACCATTTTGTGTTGAACCATCATGACATGCATTTTCTAAATGTGTTACCATCTTTACGTTGGGACTGGACAGTTGATTTTTCTGTCACAAATTCAGCGTGCCCTTGCCTTCAAAGTCTGAGCACAGTATATTGTGTTATGTGGATGTCCATTTCTTCTCTTTATGAAACCGCAAATCCAGTATGCAGGCTTTAATCGGGAACTCGCTCCTATCGACCAAGAGCAGATGTTATTTGTTCCCTTTATCTATCTCAGGTTATTCTGTGTAGAAAACGTTGGTGGATAACCCAGGTATGGCATTTCCAGAACAAAGAGGCACTTCTAAATCATGTTTGACGGCAGGTGACGTGTCGGCTTGAAGCAGGTGACTTTACATTTAGGTCCGATGCACAGTCGGTTTTACAAGGACTAATCAGTGGATTTAGTTAGCAACTCCTTCACTTGACCTCACATCTTATTCAAAAGAGATGCTCATGAGCTGCTTTTTGTTGCAGTATGGGTCACCACTGTTCACCTTTGCACATGTATATATTTGATATTTATATCATATATACTTATTTATGGAATAAACCACTTTGGAGAGAATTGTTCTGTGATTTATGGTGGCCACTCTCTTGCTTGTGTCCTTATTCATGATGGTTCCAATTAAAATCTATGTAAAATCTCAAGGTGCTTTATTCCATCAATATGGTGTGGACTTTGGAGGCTAATGTCAGAATGACGGAGAGGATGCTCATACCTCAAAATCTCTGTATTCAATATCTTTAGGTCTAGTAGGTAAACCCTAGGAAGAATACCTCACTTTCCTATCTAAGCCATCCTCCTTCAGAGCGAGAGAGACGGGAACGAGTATGTGTGGGAGGGGGGCATGATAGAAATCAACAGCAATAAACAGTTTACATTTGAACTAGAAAGGATATTTTTTCCCTAAATATGCTACCCTGCCGTATAGCATTTCTGCTCCTTTTCTGTTTATTACACATAACCCAATGGTGTCGTGTAGATAGTCTATTGTCCACCCTTTAACTTTCAGAGCTAGGAGAATGTGCTTTACTGGCCTGTAGTCTGTTTTTTAACGTCTTAACATATGGTTTTTTTTTAACCCGTTGGCCTAGTTATGCCCGTTTGAGCCTTCCTCACTGCCTACGATGTTCTCAAATATCTCGTTGGCGCTTCTACATTCCTTTATTTAGCAAGCAGTACCTGGGAGTATTATACCTTGTGCTGCTTTATGAACCTCTTTTAATATTTTTGTGAATTAAAAGGATGTACACTATCCTGTATGTGATTTCACTGTTCCCAGCAGTCCCTATGGATTGCTTCTTGTTTTACACAGAGGCCTGTATGTTTGAGGTTTTTGAAACTCGTCTTGGGTATCACAGAATGTGCCTGCTTAGTGTTTGCTAAATAGGATTCATGCTACAGATGACAAGAGCTTTCCCTTTCCTCCTGTGTATCTACTGGTATTCTTACATATATTGAGCATGAAAAACAGCAGCTCAAAGCATGGCTTAAATTATATGACATTGATGCCATTGCAGCAGCTTATTCCCTTTTTGCTGGTGACATATATTTTTTACCCTGGTATTTATGATTTGTAATGCCTCTGCTTCGCATTCACAGCTGTGAAAGTGGTTGACCGATCACAAGTCAAATACACGAGAGCTGCAACACTTTGATTGTGGCTACAGCTGCGTTAGTGTGCAACAGCTCCTAAGGCTGTAGCATGTGCTAATTTAATTGAATTTATTGATTTTTAGTATCATTTGTTTTTCTTTTTCCAGTATTTGTATTAAAGAAAACACATTTCCAATTATTCAGCGAAGCAGTAACTCAAATTTGTAACTTTACTTCAGAATACCAAATTATTACAAATGTCCTGCTTATCTGGTAGGAAAGGTTTTTGACTGTGCCAAGTCTTGCTGCATGATGTCCCACATGGCAGCACGACGTGCCACACCTCAGGATGTTAAAGGTTTAAAGTAGTGCTCACATGTAGTGCAGTTGGGTATATCGGTCCCTCTACTATACCTCTCTCATAGAATGTTGGTTAAGTCATTGGCTATGCATCTTTGCTCACCCATCTGAAGTCTATGCAGGACATTGAAGAGAACAAGAGGCAAGGCAGATGCTGCAAATCTGAATAAGATCCGTACTTCCATCCCACAAGGCCTTTCAAATTCCACAGAGCTCTGTAAGGAGATACAATACAGAGTTCCATATTTAAAGATAAGATGTTTGCCATTGGCAGTATATCCGTCAATAATTGCTCAAGTTTGTATAAGGCAGTCACATCACATAGTCCCAGATCAAAAGAGATTGTGTAAGACAGGGACACCTGCAACTCGTACGGCTAGATGTAATCCAGAGTTTTATAATTCACTAATTTATTTTTGATTAGTAGTGTTTGGTTGTTTGGATTTCTTGCACATGGTCGCCCCTCTTTTATTGCACATTCTGATTGTGTAGAAGTTATTCCCACCTTCTGTGATAATAGTTTGTTGTTACTTTTGTAAAGTAAAACAAATTAAGAGAAATTTACTTTGAACTGAGCGAAAAACAAGGATTTAGAGTAGCAGAATAAATTCTAAAACTGTTTTGCATTATCCCCTCACCAAATATATTATTCACCAGTCCCTCTCCACCCTGTTTTCTCTCTAAATACAATATTTACCAAGCCCAGTTCTTCTTCATATTAAATATGATTTGGGGAGAAATCATGATGATTATCTCTAAACATGGCATTATGTGCAACCCAATGATGGAAAAAAGCATTGATCACGTGATCTGCCTCGGTGCGTACCCAGCTCTATTTTTCTCACCTAGAATATTTTTATTAAATAGCAACAACTGCAGATCCTCCATTCTTTCAAACCTAGTGCATGGTTTTCTTTCATGGCCTCTATTGTCATGTCTCCTGGACAGTTGCAGTGGAGAAAGCTATAAATATAGCTTTATTTTAAACGCTGTGCATGGTCTGTAGACACAGCCCATTTTACTTCATTGCGAAAAAGACCGTGTTTCCTTCCTTTTTTAGTTGCAGAACTGCAACTAAAAAGTTTGTTTAGCCCAGGAGAGAGTGCTCTTTGTTTAGCATGGAGTAGTGATAGTGAGAAATTAGCATACTACATGCCTGATACTAAATCCTTGTAGCTACACACCCAGCCTTACCTGTGTTTGGTGCTTGATTCTGTTTACATCTCAAAATATCATTGTGTCGAGTTATTAATGTTTGTGGAACTCCCAGATGAGATGTTAACAATGGGTTTAGTTCCTGGCCAAATAATGCTGGACAAAAATTCCCAGCAGGTCTTCTGCTTATCTCTCCGCCCCTTCCCCAGCTGCACTTGCGGCCAGATTATGAGAAGATGTGTTGTCTATCTCCAAATATGATCCCACATCAATGCATGTGGGAGTAGGGGTTCGTGCTACTTCGGAATATTCATTATGCTTTCAACCCATCACCAGAAAAAGCTTATCTGGGATTCATCGCAGAACGCATTGTTCTCAAGTTGTTTAACAAACCAGTGATACCTCGCCCGAGGGAGCCATTGATGTAATATTAACTGGACAACGGTAATACTTGATTTTTTTGCACTTCTAACAGCAAATCTCATAGGACATTTTTGTCAACTGCTAACAAGTGGGTAAATGGAAAGGCCTAACAGGCATAAAAACATGCAACAGTATTATTGAAAAAAAACACAGGACATTAATGCATTGAGGGCTTAACTAGCAACATAAAGATGTAGAAAGAAACCCTCCAATTACAAGATCAACAATGAAATTCAAATATGAAGACATTTGTCAGCCATTCGGCTGCCATAAAAAGCCGAAAGAAGATTTCATGCAGTTGTTGATTCTTGTTTTTAAACAGGGTACAATGAGCTTGGTGGAATCCTTGCCTTGTGGTGTAATCTGCACAGCTTCCTTCTGTATGATTTCTGCTTACCTCCGAACGAGCATCTGGTTTCTCCTTTCAATGACTAATACAATTCTGGTGCTACTGCTAGGAAAAACGGGTCAATAGTTTTGTCAACTAGTACATAAGTAGATGTTGGTTCCTAATGGATGTAAATGTGTTGGGCATATAGCTTTTCAACTCTTCTATATGTCTTTTTCTTAGAAATCAAGTCAATGTATAGCCCATGGTATTCCGTTTTTGTAGATCTAGAAATTCCTTCTTCACCAGGAACCAGTGAAATAGACATTTCTAAATAATACTTTAAGATACATTGGACCTTTTTCACCAACAATAATGCACTTGTTTTTTTCCATATTTGCTGAATACAGAACATGCAGCAAAGCATTATGACGTTTGTCATTTTTTGCATACAGAAGGAAGGACTACAAAATTGCTAAATCTGCATACTGCGTTTGGTGCTTAGGTGCAAAAGCGGTGCAAGAAGATAAGTGTGTTTGTGTGTGTGTGTGTATGTGTGTTTAAGCAATTTTGTTTGAATGGGAAACCAATTCAAACTATAGATTTGCCACAGTTCTTTTATGTAGTTAATAAAAATCTCTCTGGTTCGAGACTAGAATTGCAGCTATGTTATTACATTATTTATTACCGTTTAAGATTTGATCATCTGACCTTTACAACTAAACACTTTGTGCTACTCCTACACCATGCCATTCTCTTGTAAAATTCTTATGTTGTTGATTTAAGAAAACAAGATGCTCTTATGTTTTTAGATATAGCTTAAAAATCAACTTGGATTTGACTGATTTGCAAGGTGACCACAGATAGTTTCAACAGTTAACCTCGTTTATTTATTCCTGGATCTTTGGTCTGGGTTATGTAAATATAAAGAAACAATAAAAAAAAGCTAAAGAATAAACTAGCTGTTGACTAAATACTAGTTTATTTTTCTTTTGTATCTTAAGAAGGTAGCAGTGTTATTTTCTGCAGTGGTGGGAATTCTAGGATGTGTTCAGCTATCCCATGGAACATGTTTCATCTGTAGTAAAAAGCTGTTTCTAGACGGGGGAACTGAGGGGCTGGTCTCTGAAACAAGGCATGGTAAAGTACAATGGCTGGTGGCCATCTCTGCGTCCTATTCCACCTCCATTCCCTCAGTCCCTACACCTGGACAACTGATTCCTGCAAAGTCCTCTCAAGGCACGAGTACATGTCTTTCTGCTAGAGATTGCAAGGAACTTCTGACACTTGGGAGTATCTCATCCAATTGTGAATAGTTTTTTTTTTTAATGCATCCTGATTTTTGTTATTTGGAACTGAAAATAATAAAAGCAAACCTACAGTTATCAGGAACACAAGATGCTAGAAATTAATCTCTTCACGCCCAATGTGGGCCAATATCAGAAGCCTCTTTTGTACTCTTCATTCCATTCATGTCTGCCATCATTTGGCACATATGCGTTGTCCTCACTTCATGGGGCCTAAAAAGCTAGGCCTGTAACTGCTAGTTTTAACAGACTTAAGGGTAATTATTAGGCCACCACGTGAAGAGCATGCAACTAACAGCAGCCAGCTCTCGGATAAATCTCTCTCTCTTTACTTTATTTAAATATAAAAAAGCTATTGAACCATGAACTGACCTGGGCAGAATAGAGCCAAAGCCGGGTAAAACTTCTTAGCTATAACGCAAACTACAGCCTTCTGACCTTTAAGAAGACATGTAGAATTCTGTAAATATTTGTTTATACATGTACAGCAGAGGAAAAAAGGAATTTTAGATTATTTAAATGCCACTGTTTTAAACTATTCCTAAAATATGAGCCCACCTTTTAAGTCTAAAAGGACTTGAGTACTTCATTGTTTTCACTTGTTTGTGTCTTCACACCTCATGTATGGAAAATGGTTTTGACGTCTGTAATGTGGTCTAGAGTGGGCATCCCAACGGTTGCTAATGGACAGGTTTTACTATGTCATCTTAATGGGCATCTCAAGCTGCACCATGACCTTTTTTAGGGGGTCTCAGTGAGAAGATGTAACTATTAGGAATTTCTTTGTTGACCTGGAAGCTTCTATTTTGATAACAATGCAAGCTTGTATTATGATACCAGGAATTCACTTTTTGCAGACTTATTTACCTGCCTTCCATATAGCAAAGGATGGGAAGATTGTGTGTACTTGAGACTGTTCAACAGTCACACTTGCATCTTCATACCAGGTACTGAAGCTTACCAACAACGCCTCCTGTTAACATGTCAACTTCCAGCTTTTCCTTCTCATTTCCTAGGGTCTCTAAAACTGTGCCATTCAAAGAATGCGAGAAGAGCTAGTTTCAGCCATTAAATCTGTTTTTTTGTTTTATTAAAGTCTTGAGATATTCTTGGGAATAATTTCTATTTGCTATACTCGAATCTCCTGTACAAGTATGCTTATATTTAATTGTGCCATATGAGGTTGTCTGCCTGCATTAACAAGAGCAAAACGTGTACTTCTTTGCCAGAATGTTTTTCTTGTAGATGCAGGCCTATCATGGCACACATGTTGAAAGCATATTGTACTGTGCTCATGCATAAACCAATTGTTATGATTGAGCAAGTCAAAATGTTTGCAAATAAACCATATTGTGAAGTGTGGCCTATCAATCATACACTCAACCCTTGCCAAGTTTAAACACTATATTTTTTATAACCTGCTGCAAACGGCTGAGTCTGTAGTGCGCAGGTCCAGTTCTAAACCTTCCTTTGTGTCCTGTGGAGTTTACAGTCTTTTCTGATTGGCAAGACTTGGTGAAGCGATGGCTATTATAGCCATGGTTGCTATAAACGAGTCGCACCCTGGGCAGATGTTATTCTGTTTTTTATGATCTGTAAAATGTAAACTGAACTGAGCAGACTCGGACATGCATTCCTTACCTTTGTTTCCAATATGCGGATACCAGCTCTATTCATGTCTGTGAGTTTTGTTTTCTTCAATTCCATTTTACTTTTGTTCCTATACTGCAATGTCCATCTTTTGTATTGTACATTTGCTTTGACCCAGTTTTTGGATTTTTACAAAAAAACATGGTAAACGATGACGACTCTGTCTTTTATTTGTCTTGTGTTTGTTGGTTTCATTTCACATACTGCATTGGTTAGTTGATAGGTCATTCAAGTATTTAGCGTTCACTGCAGATGATGTTCGGGACCTCCATCAAAGCATCACCTTAAGAAAATGAATATATATATATATATATATATATATGTGTGTATATATATATATACCCACCCTTTCAGGCATAGAGTGAAAAATTATGCAAAAAAGAAGCAGAGAACTCTGGGTAATTCTCAAGTTTAGGTGGAAAGCACCTCCTGTTATAAAAACCATAACAAACAAGCATTGGAAATGCAATAGGGATCACATTAGGAAAGTTTGAGCTATTGGTCTTATAAATGACATTTTTTTTATTTGTTATTTTTTGAAATGGCTAAATTAATAGCTTTGTCATTTACAATGCCAATAGTTATAACTTTCGCAAATGTGACACCTATAGCATTTGTAATGCAACATGTTTTGTATTTGTGACTTAGATGCATTGATATTACAAATAACAATGGCTTTTAATTTTTTTAAATAATTAATACTTAAATAATTTATTTAATTTGTAATGGCAATAGTTTAAACTTTTGTAAATAACTTTTGTGAAGATTATGTTCAGTGTTTTTTATTGTGACGAAAATCCAAGAACAGAAGTGAAATATTAACATCTTTTTGTGATTTGTAATAAAGCGTGAAAGCTTGAAAACAGCTTGAAACATTGAAAGAACATATTTGAACCAGTGATGCTGTGGTTGCGCTGAGTGATGCTGTGGTTGCGCTCAGTGGTGTGTGCATCGGTGGAGCTTAGTGGGTGCAATGGTGGAGCTGTGTGGTGTGTGCATTGGTGGAGCTTAGTTGGAGCATCGGTGGAGCTGTGTGGTGGGTGCCTCGGTGGAGCTGTGTGGTGGGTGCATCGGTGGAGCTGTGTGGTGGGTGCATCGGTGGAGCTGTGTCGGTTGAGCTGTGTGGTGGGTGCCTTGGTGGAGCTGTGTGGTGGGTGCATCGGTGGAGCTGTGTGGTGGGTGCCTTGGTGGAGCTGTGTGGTAGGTGCCTCGGTGGAGCTGTGTGGTGGGTGCATCGGTGGAGCTGGGTGGTGGGTGCATCGGTGGAGCTGGGTGGTGGGTGCATCGGTGGAGCTGTGTGGTGGGTGCATCGGTGGAGCTGGGTGGTGGGTGCATCGGTGGAGCTGTGTGGTGGGTGCATCGGTGGAGCTGTGTGGTGGGTGCCTCGGTGGAGCTGTGTGGTGGGTGCCTCGGTGGAGCTGTGTGGTGGGTGCATCGGTGGAGCTGTGTGGTGGGTGCATCGGTGGAGCTGTGTGATGGGTGCATCGGTGGAGCTGTGTCGGTGGAGCTGTGTGGTGGGTGCATCGGTGGAGCTGTGTGGTGGGTGCATCGGTGGAGCTGTTTGGTGGGTGCATCGGTGGAGCTGTGTGGTGGGTGCATCGGTGGAGCTGTGTGGTGGGTGCCTCGGTGGAGCTGTGTCGGTGGAGCTGTGTGGTGGGTGCCTTGGTGGAGCTGTGTGGTGGGTGCATCGGTGGAGCTGTGTGGTGGGTGCCTTGGTGGAGCTGTGTGGTAGGTGCCTCGGTGGAGCTGTGTGGTGGGTGCATCGGTGGAGCTGGGTGGTGGGTGCCTCGGTGGAGCTGTGTGGTGGGTGCCTCGGTGGAGCTGTGTGGTGGGTGCATCGGTGGAGCTGTGTGGTGGGTGCATCGGTGGAGCTGTGTGATGGGTGCATCGGTGGAGCTGTGTGGTGGGTGCATCGGTGGAGCTGTGTGGTGGGTGCATCGGTGGAGCTGTTTGGTGGGTGCATCGGTGGAGCTGTGTGGTGGGTGCCTCGGTGGAGCTGTGTGATGGGTGCCTCGGTGGAGCTGTGTCGGTGGAGCTGTGTGGTGGGTGCATCGGTGGAGCTGTGTGGTGGGTGCCTCGGTGGAGCTGTGTGGTGGGTGCCTCGGTGGAGCTGTGTGGTGGGTGCATCGGTGGAGCTGTGTGGTGGGTGCCTCGGTGGAGCTGTGTGGTGGGTGCCTCGGTGGAGCTGTGTGGTGGGTGCATCGATGGAGCTTTGTAGGTGGAGCTGTGTGGTGGGTGCATCGGTGGAGCTGTGTGGTGGGTGCATCGGTGGAGCTGTGTGGTGGGTGCCTCGGTGGAGCTCTGTGGTGGGTGCATCGGTGAAGCTGTGTGGTGGGTGCATCGGTGAAGCTGTGTGGTGGGTGCATCGGTGGAGCTTAGTGGGTGCATTGGTGGAGCTGTGTGGTGGGTGCATTGGTGGAGCTTAGTTGGAGCATCGGTGGAGCTGTGTGGTGGGTGCATCGGCGGAGCTGTGTGGTGGGTGCCTCGGCGGAGCAGTGTGGTGGGTGCCTCGGCGGAGCTGTGTGGTGGGTGCATCGGCGGAGCTGTATGGTGGGTTGGCAGGCGCATTGGCAGAGGTCGAGCCCTAAAAAGGGGAAAGAAGGGTTCTTGGGGAAGGCCAAGAGATGTCGACCAACTAGAGAGATCCCACAGTAAGTGTAACCAAAATCTGCTGGTAAGTACGCTAACCCGACAAGCATCTATTGAGGAAGGGTGAGTAAAAGGCAGAAATTCCACTATTGGACTACAAGGTTGTTTGCCACAAAATGTCCAACTGTTGTTATTTGACTACTGCATTTGTATATTTAAGAAAGTGTCTTAATTAGCAACATAGCCTATAATAAATTAATGGTCAATCAATACCTTCCCTTCGGATAATCTGACCCTGGCATGGAAAGCTATTGTATATCATGCATCCATTTTTGCACACTGGCTATCAAATGAGTTATTAAAAACTGTAAAACCAATTACTGTATATAAATAGTTGATCAGGTATCAAAACTTTTTTGTATTTTACAATGGGCAGTTATTTTATTTTTATTGGTCAAACACTTTACCTTAATGAAAGACACACCTACTTAACGGATATAATAGATACTCGTGATACAATACTCATGTAAGCCTGATATATGTGAAGATAAACCGGTATTAGTTGTAAACACGCAGTAAGCCAAGGTCAGGCTATCATGACTTGTTGGCGAGCATTTCTTTTTAGGACTAATGTGTTATTTTAATCGCAGAGGCATTTTAATAAGCAATCACACTGAGGATTTTGAACATATAATTTGTGGTAAATTAATGAAAATTCAAGAAGGTTAAAGGTTGGCTTCCTGTTACACTTCCACGAGGGGTCTACAGAAAGTGTACTATGCAGGATTACTCTAAACAAACCATTTTTTAGTCCGGATAAAATCGCATTCTATTTTCTGAGCAGCATTGCAAAGCCTTTACGAATGTCACTCAAACCTTCCGTACATTTTCAAATATGTAATCGCCTGAATTTGGAGGAACACATTAAACACATCAACACGTGCACTCTGACCTACCCTAAGTAGTGTCATATCTACAAGGCGAGATGTCGCATTACCTCGAAGCCAGGAGCTTAGTTCGGTCAGGCAGCTCTCGACCTCAAATAATAGTTTAGAGACCAGTCCAAGCCATGCAGCGACGGCCATCACCCAGAAGCACCCCCTTCCCTCTTGCTACTCGGTTGGCGCGTTCCACATAAACCTCCTGCGTCTGCTTCCTGTTGACGGTGGTCTGCACCGCGAAAGCAGCGTTCTGAAAGCCAGCCTGGGCTTATTAAATCATTCTGCTGACTGGCTGTGCGCTCTCATTAAAAATGCATAAAGAACAGATAATTGCAGTCAGCAATAACATGGCCATGCCCAGGTTTGATACTGTTCCTGCTTATAAACTTCAAAACAAAATTTAAAAAAATGTCTGCGTGAACCAGACATTCCATGTGACGCCTCCCCTCACAAACCTAGCCAGTAATGCCCTGCTTGCATCTTCTTAATCATATTCAGAACAATCACTCAAAGTATGGCGCTGCAAACATTCTCTAAGCAAACATCACATGCTCTAAAACATTTTCACAATTCTCCAAGCGTGTTTCAAAGGAACAAACGACGCCCGTACGGACTACTACGAATAGTTACTATTAGAAATACATAGAACAAGCATCAGAGAGCCTAAAAGGTGAAACTTCCTGGCGGCCGTGAAACTGAAAGTACGGTCGGCTGCCGTGAATAATTAGGGGATGAGAAATGCGCTCGGAGGAGAAATGCAGAGCGCACGCTGACAAGCTTGTGGGAGGGAGGCTGGGCTGCCTTTGATGTGGTAATGCGAGGCAGGCGGTTGGTGGCATTGTGCACGCGCTTTTTAGGGCTTGCGCAATGACCTAAAAAGCACATGCACTGCATGGAATCGCCAGTGGTTAAATTCTGGATAAGCCACTATAGAGCTTCGCCAGCTATGCGCAAGCACATCAGCAGGCGAGCCGTAAAAAGGGTATTGGGGATTGGCCATAAGTCATACAACACCAGCGACTCTCTAGATCTACTCACCTCAAATGTCTGCTTTCCTATCAAAGTCTATAAGCATAGGATTAGCACAGTGCCATCTCCGCTGAGATAGAAAGGGACAAAGTCTTTTGCCATTTCTACAGCAAAGTCTTTAAGCTTAGGACTAGCACAGTGCTGTCCTTGCCGAGCTGTAAAATGACAAAAGCCATTTACAACTCCAGGCACAATATTACAGCTGTATATATGCATATGTGTGTGTATATATATATATATATATATATATATATTACCTACTGGCGGTCGCCAGTAGGTAGTTATAGTTAGGATTTTTTTCAATGTTAAATCTCAAAATTCTATTTGGAATAACTTTGGCACCGGTTGACGAATCTGCCTGAAAATTTCCTGAAAATGGCCTCGTCGAGCTCTGGTCCTTCCTTGAAAGTTTGGGGGGGATACGTCAAGCGGGGGCCGAGATAAAAGGGGGGTCCCAAAACGCGTTTTCCCCATGTTAATTTCCATAGGGCGGTCGATTTCACTTTTAGCTCGAACGGCTGAATGGATTTCCATCAAACTTGGCAAAATTGTAGGGACTGGTAGCCCGATGTGCCTTTGCTATGTCTCAAGATATGTGCTTCAGTGGATTTTGAGTAATTTAGGTTCAAAAAAATATATATATCTATAGGCGCTCTCCGGTGCGCGCACCGGAGTGCGCTCCAGGCGCGACACGCGACTTGCGCGCAGAAAGCTGATTGGCTCTTGGGTGTCTGTAAACATTCTAAACAGTCTGGAGCGGCCGCCATCTTGTGTCTCGGTAAAATCGAGACACAAGGGGTTTGAAAAAAAAAGGGGCAAATGACCATAAGGGGGAAGAGTAGACCCCCTCTGACCCCCTAGGTTTGATGTAGGGGCTAAAATAGGGTCCTGCAGGGCATTAAATTTTGTATTTTATTTTTTCGTTTTGCGCGGGGGAAGCGCATGGTACGCGCACCGGCGAAGCACGGGGAAAATCCAGGACCATATTTATGAAGGCCTTGCGCTGCTAGTTTTGCGCCTCCTGTGCGTCAATTTTTGTGACGCACCAGCGGTGTAAAAAAATGCGCATTGTTATGCAATATTTAAAAAGTGACGCATCTATCTAGATGCGTCACTTTTTAAATATAGTGCAATGAGGCACATTTTTTTACACTGCTGTTGTGATGCGTCACTTTTCTGTGCGCACTCCTTATGACATTCCAGATGTGTCATATTTAATGTATGACGAATCATGTTGCAAGGAGTTACAGACACATCAGTATTTCTGACATATCTGTAAACATAAAAGTGATGCGAGGCAGGTGCAAGATTTTGACGCAACAGCATCCTAAAAGTGACGCAGAGAAATCTTATAGATTTCAGTACGTCGTTATTACCAAGCTTTTTGCGGGGGAATGCCCCCTTTGCATACATTATACCTGACGCAGATATAATGTGGCGCAGAGTTTTAAAAAGTGACCCATGTACCTAGATGCGTCACTTTTTAAAAATAGTGTCAGGTATAATGCATGCAGAGGGGGTGTTCCCCTGCAAAAAGCTTGGTAATAATGACGCAGTGCGTCACTTTTAGGATGCTGTTGCGCCAAAATCTTGCGCCTGCTTCACAGCAAACCTTTCACATGGTGCTTTTTCCATGTGAAAGGACACATTACTGGAGTTGCGTCACTTTTGTGACGCACTCCAGCAATGCGTTACTTTTGTGTTTACAGATACGTCAGAAATACTGACATATCTGTAACTCCTTGCGAATTGATTAGTCATATATTAAATATGACATATCTGGAATGTCATAAGGAGTGCGTCCAGAAAAGTGACGCATCGCTGTTTTCACGTAGCGATGCGTCACTTTTCAGAAATGAGGCCTCCAGTTTATTCACTGTGTCATAACTTTCTTTTCTAACACTCACCTTCTTTCATTCCTCCTACTTCACTTCCTTTCACCTCTCATACCTTTCTGTTCTTTCTTACTCATTCTCCTTTCAATTATCAATGCACTATATTTCACTTACTCTTCATTTTTTTAAGAATATAGCTCTTTGATGAGAATTGGAGGTAGTTCTGAAAAGAACTTTTGGTTTTCTTCTTTTAACTGAACAGGAACAAAAACAGGGAATGGAAACTGCTCAACAGGAGCAAAAAGAAAAGAAAAAAATTAGGGGTGGGAAGGGCAGCGATGGTTCTCCAATGCTCGAACCATGAGCAGGACACTTTGCTCCCCATAGGTGAGGAGTTGATTGCAGTATCTGCATTTGACGACCCCATGGTTAAATGCAGGTTGTATGTTTGCCACCTGCTCCTGCGATTGCTCTCTCCCAGAAGAAGTTGCTCCTCCTGTTGATGTAGAGGCCCCATCTCTGGGAACCTCTTGTGCCAGAGCCCTGACACTTTCCCGGGCAAAATTCTGGGGGTGCCTCCTCTCCACATGGCGAATCATGGTGAAGTTGCCAAAAGAATACTTTTTTTGGGGGTTACCCCGTGACAGGACCTGTTTGCAGATCCTGCACTCTACTTTTGGTGCATTCACCTTTTTCTGGTCTGCTGGAAACTTAAAAAATTTCCAGATGAAATGTTCTTTGACCTTCGGCTGAGGAGGCTCTTCATCAATGAAATCATTGGAGTCATCTTCACTGCTGGATGGTCTGGCAGCCATGATTAATCAAGAAATATGCAACAGCAAAAAAGGCAGGTCTTTCAGTCACAAAAGTGAAAGAAGAAGTGAAGGAAATGGGTGGGGATTTCATTCATTGTAAAAAAAAAACTGTTAGCAACCAATGAAAAGTGTTATTTTAGGGTCACATGACCCGACGCGTTTACGCTGCGCGCTCCGGAGCACTTCCGGTGCGTTTACGCAGCGCGATCGTAGGCGCTTCCGGGGCGCAAACGTGGCGCGATCGTAGGCGCTTTTGCGTGCGTTTATGCGCCGCGAACGTAGGCGCTTCCGAGGGCACTTACGTTGTGCGCCGAAGTGACGTCATCAAACTTTTACAGAAATGCATAATCATTTTCCTTATTAAAAAAAACTAATTTTATTTGTATGGTACGAAATGTTTTGCATTATTATTAACTTTTCATTCATATTTTTTTTCACGAACGACAGTTGCGCTCTGGGTGCGCTTTCAGATGAGCTCACGGAAAAGCTTACCGGAGAGCTTAGCTGAAAGCTTCCCGGAGCGCGCACCCAGAGCGCAAAAGAAAAAAATTATATTAAAAAAAATGAATACTTTAAAAAAAACAGCAAATTGTAAAAAAAAAAAAAAGGTTAGAAACTCGATATACAAAGGAATTAGCATTTAAAAAACCTATGAAATTCACTGAAAAAACCATAGGTTTCACACCAGTTATAGTTAGGAATTAGCATTTAAAAAACCTATTAAATTCACTGAAAAAAACATAGGTTTCACACCAGTTATAGTTAGCTGGAAATTTTACTGATATAAAACCATTGAAATTCCCACGTTATAGTTAGATGGACTCACTATAACTTGCGCGTGCAATGCACTGCTGATGATGTCTTAATAAGCCAGTTAACCAATCAATTTTTAAAAACCATCCATTTAGACACTTATTTAAACATTTATTCTTCCATCAACTTTTACATATACATATATAAAATATATTTATTTTTCAGAAAGACACACATTCACTGGATGGTGTCATCAGTGATGTCATGAGTGATGTCACTGACCATGTCATGAGTGATGTAATATGTGATGTCATCAGCAGTGCATTGCACGCGCAAGTTATAGTGAGTCCATCTAACTATAACGTGGGAATTTCAATGGTTTTATATCAGTAAAATTTCCAGCTAACTATAACTGGTGTGAAACCTATGGTTTTTTCAGTGAATTTAATAGGTTTTTTAAATGCTAATTCCTAACTATAACTGGTGTGAAACCTATGGTTTTTTCAGTGAATATATATATATATATATAATCTCCAAGCCTCTGTAAAAGCACCCTGTCATCCACACTGCATTCCAAGGGCGAACAGAAGCACGGTACAATGAAATCCTTTTGCAGACGAGGTGCTTTATTTGAATTCACAAGCAACCATACATCATGTAGCCATAAACAAGCAAAGTGCAGGGGTTCATAACATCCAAAACTGACCTACGCGTTTCTATTGGGTATCGATATATATGTATGTTGTGATGTGGCTAGTACCTGGAATGCCTATATAAAAGCACATGAATATAATTCCTGTTAAAAACAACTGTGGAAAGTATCTTGGTAAATTAGAAATGTATGAAAATTCCAATGTTCTCCTCACACTACCGAAAATATTGGGTAACGTTCTTGAAAATTGTGGCATTGATTTCAGTGTTATAATAAAATTACTCTGCAGAAGAAACTGAGGAAAGAGTAAAGTTGGGAGACAGGAGGTGAAATGGGGGAAGATGGATCAGGGAAATGGGTAGTGAGGGGAGAGCAGAAAAACTGATGAGATTTCAAGACTTTTCATGAACATTGCAACGGTTTAAGACCTAGAGATTGAGTTATGGAATAGACTGCCTGGAAGGTGTTCTTTTCTTGATTTCAGTTATGTATGCAGCAACTAGTTTTGGATCTCTTTGGTGGCTTGTTGCAACATTGAATTGATTTGTATAGTAAAACTGGTGTGCAGTAAAAAAGCTTTGACTAGTATCTGCCTTTAGTGTATTATGAACCTGCAACTAAATGTCGAACTCTTAAAAATCAGAAATGTGAGATGTATCGTGAGCCCCTTTTTTTCTACCTTCAAGAATGAAAGCGAGTTTTATTGCTCCAACATTAATGAAATCTGCACTGCTTAGTTTCAGCTTATCAAACATGTATTGGTCATTTTCTTTAAGTGTTTATTGTTCAGTTCATAGCATTAATACAAATAATTCACAACTCCCATAAATAACAAAATTGGGCTGTAGGAAAAACAAAACCCAAAACAGAACAATATTAAAAATTGAAGAAAAAAAATAATAGAATGGCTAAACAACGAAACTAAAAATATAGTTATAAATCCTCCATATGCTGTATCATAGGCTGCCAAATCTGGATCCCTAATTGTTTTTTCTTCAACGCCTTAAGACGATAAAGATTAAATTCTGTATAGAAAGCATTATAAAACTTTGCTCACCACATTTCATAAGAAGGTGCCTCTGGTTTCAACCACATTGACGCGATACATAAGCGAGCAACTGCCATAGCTATGAAGTAAAAGAATCTATATGGGTAATACAGTTGACATTCATTACCATTTCTACACAACCCAAGCAGCAACATCTCTTTAGATACCAAAACATTTACGTTAGTAAGAAGCGACAAAAACTGTTCGATTGATGAAAAGAAAGATGCTAACATACTACAATCACAAAATATATGCACTATGTCAGCCTGCGGTATATGACACCTAAAACAATTCCCTGCTTGTACATTACCCCACTTCATCATATGGGCAGGTGTATAATACAGATTAAATAAAGTTTTATGATGCTGGGATCGTAAGTTGGCAGGCAAGATAACTGTGGAGGCCAAATCAATGGACTTTTGAACTATCAAGCCAGTACTATTAAGCCTGGTACTATGCCAGTGCATTACTTTTAGGTGCTAATCAGGCGGAAGTCCTGCGATTCCAACGGGTCCAGAATGCAGCAGCTAGAGCCCTCGTGGGCCTCCCGCGTTTCTGCTCAGCCCGTAACACAATTTCCAAACTTCATTGGCTGCCAATCATCAGACGTATCGAATTCAAGGCGCTATGTTTTGCCTTCAAAATCTTGAAATCTGACACCCCTGCCATCCTTCAGCATCTTTTGACTCCCTACACTCCTTCGCGTAGCCTGCGTTCTGCTGGCCAAAATTTGGCACTGGTTCCCCGATTCCATAAATGCAGATTGGGTGGTCGATCGTTCATGGTGATGGCCTCCAAACTATGGAATGCACTTCCTACTCACATCCGTTCCTTAGATAATCTTTTTGCCTTTAGGAAAGCTGTGAAAACATATCTTTTCCCCCTGCCTTATTAGCTTCCTTCTGTGTTATGCTTTGTTTGTTATGTTCTTTCCAGATATAGCGCCGGGACGCCCCTTCGCTGGGGCAGCTGTGCGCTCAAAAAGTCAATATAACATATAACATTTAGCATCATGTGCAGTTATGCCGTCACGTTGTGTTGCAAGCAAGATGTTATACAGTATTCCAATCCTGGTGTGTTTGGACATAGCTTCAAATAAATCATTAGTTACTATAGGAGTAATTTCAGGGTGTTGGAAAAAAAATCCCTTAACTGCAAATATTTAAAAAAATCATTCTGGTTGATTACATATTTATCCCTTAGTTCCGTAAATGACAACATGATGCCCTGATTAAAAATATCCCCAACTCGTCGAATCCCTTTCTCCCGCCATATCCTCATCTTAACATCCCAAAATATTAATGGAAGTAATTCTATGGAGTCGAGGGGGGTATAATAATTAATTCTACTAAGAGACATAACCTTGCGCACCCATCTCAGTCCTTTAAATGCAGCAAGTACAGTCTTAAATCTAGTTTTTTTTTATAAAAGCTCTGCTCAAGAAATGTAAGCAATACATGTCGCGAGTGATCCCCTAATAGCATCAGGTAAATATTGGGGGTTTCAAAAGGCCTTATCTCGCCCCCGGTTACCAAAATATCAATATTTTGTGAAAGACAAGCTAAATAATACAAAACGAAATTAGGCACCCCATCCCCCTCTAGAAAGTGGTAGCGTCATAAATTTAGAAGCCCGCCGGGCCTTCTTCCATCCTCAGATAAACCTATCGGCAATAGATTGTAATGACCTTAATTGCTTATGTGACAACTCTAGTGGTACTGTCTGAAAAAAATAAAGTACCCGAGGTAGTATGCACATCTTCAAGACGTTCTGTCTGCCAACCAAAGATAAATGTAAACATTCAACCTTTTCGAATTGCCTTTTAACCGAGCCTACTATATCAGCCCAGTTAACAGCAACAATTTCTTGAAGGGACATCCCAATCTTAATCCCCAAATATCGGGCCTCTTGTGCCACTCGCGTCTTGCCAGGGCATAATCCTGGTGTGCATACGACCTGGGTCTTTGAAAGATTTAATTTATACCCAGATGATTTTCCAAACACAGAAGTCACATGCTCAATTTCCAATATCGCTTGCTCAGGGTCAGATGTAACAATGGCTATGTCGTCAGCATAGGCTAAGACACGCACATGCAGTGATTCCCCACCACCATTGATTGAATATTCTGCGAAGTTTCAAGAACACTCAACAAGGGTTCAATATAAATCGCGACCAATAGCGGTGAACATGGGCATCCTTGTCTTGTGCCACACGCGATATTTACATGGGGAGATTCATGACCCGTCGTGCAGATCTTCGCCCTAGGTCGCTTATACATAGTCTGGAGAGCGAGCAAAAAGTGGGGCCCGAAACCCATTTTACTCATAACTGCCCAAAGAAAAGCCCAGGTGGCGCGATCAAACGCTTTTTCAGCGTCAAGGAAGATTAAACCAATGTTCTTATGGAACACTGCAGCATAATCTAGCACTGCCACAACTCAATGCAAATGGTTGACGGTACTTCTCCCAGGTAAAAAACCATGTTGATGGCAGGACACCAAAGAGGGGACAATTTGCACTAGTCGGGTTGCTAATATTTTAGAAAATACCTTTGCATCGGCATTTATTAACGATATAGGCCTGTAAGAGCCAGCCAATTCGGTAGGCTTATCTTTCTTTTTTAAAAACAACTATATTAGCATTGTCCCAAGATGCAGGGGGATTGCCTATCTGGGCCGCAATAAAGGTAGCCAACATATCGTCTTTTATTACTGGAAACAAAATACGATAAACCTCTAAAGGTAGTTTATCGGGTCCTGCCGCTTTCAAGTCCCCAAGTGCAGACTGTAGTTCTATCATAGTGATAGGTGCCTCTAACTCTTCTCTTATCGGGTCACCCACCGCGGGTAAATCTATACTTAACAGATATTATTCTATCGCCTCTTGGGGTACAGCGTCTTGAGTATACAATTCCTTGTAATATTGCTGAAATATCTCCATTATACCCTCTATAGAGGCCAAAAAACAACCCTGGTTATCCAACAACCCCTCAATTCTCTGAGACACTTGTCGGCCCCGGAGTCTTTGAGCAAGACATCTACCCACGGCTTCTCCATACTCTTACCGTTCAGTTTTATCAATTTTGTACTGGATTGCTATATCCTCACTCCTGACACCATTAATCTTAGCCTAACAACATGCGGCTTTTGTCTGGGCAGTCTGGCTATCACTATTGGTGCGAATTACTGAAATTAATTCACGCTCGGCCGTTTTTAAGTCTAGAATCAAATTCTCTATTGCTTCTTTCTTTTTGCGCTGTTGAGCCCAGCCATAGCTGAGCGTTTCCCCCCTTATGCCAGCCTTGAAGCAGTCCCAGGCCATTGCTAGAGAAGCAGGGCCCCTTTATATTCCAGAAATTGTTTGGCCCATAATTGAATATGGCATGTATAATCCTCCTCTATTAACAATTTTTTAGAGAAAGTGAATGACCGTTGTGTCCGTACCAAAATAAAACGCGGCAGATCCATAACTACAGGGCCATGATCTGATGTTATATGTGGTGTGACCTGCATCTTGGCCTGAACCATTAAAAATCTAGGTACAAAAATATAATCTAACCGAACAAACTTATTATGGGGAAAAGAAAAAAAAGTATAACCTGAGTCCCCCGGATTGACCAATGGCCATCCATCAACCAAGCCATGCTGACTCAATAATTGATGAAGTGCTAAGAACACTTTTGGTTTTCGACCTTTATAGTTAATAAATTGATGATCCCAAGTAAATAACTCGCCATGTATATTGAAATCCCCTACTGATACCGAAGGGGTATCCCAGAGAGCGAGCTCAACATGTAAAAATTCCAAAGTCTGCACTTTATCAAGATTGGAGCCATACACCGTACGAATTGAGAGTTTGTTGCCTCCAATTATGCATTCTAGAATAGCCCAACGGCCAAAATTATCCACCTTAGTTTTGCCAGCCACTACTAGTGCTTGACGTCCCAGAATTGTAACCCTTCGAATCATTGTAACTTGTCTAGATGCGGCTAGCAGAGAATATCCCAATTCAGTTAATACTTTCAGTTTTCCCCAGGGTATATGGGTTTCCTGAAGACAGATGATGTCAGGGTTAATTAATCGTATCTCCTCCCTCACCCGTCTCCGCTTCGTCACATTGTTCAGGCCACATACGTTAAATGTGCATATCCGTAAATTATTATTAGCCATTATTATCCTCAACAACTCGATGGTTGTTAAAGCATTCACAAAATGAGATTACTCTTGAATCCCTACAGCAGCTGCTATGAACTGATTTTTTACCCTTTTCACCCGAACCCCTGTGCCCCCATCCCATTACCCCAAAAAGCCCCCACCCCCCCAAAAAGCCCCAACCCCACACTCCCCCATAACTAAGGCAATGGGGCCTAGCGCCCCTTGATGAGTGTGAGCGTCTCTCTGTATGCTCGGACCGTCCCATAACTCCAGCACACTATTACAGTAATATTAATGAATCCATCCCTCCATAACAATGTACCAGGTCATTAAGAAAGAGACTGCAAATATTCTTTTGCGGAGGCCTCGGATATGAAATAACGAGTCCGGCCCTTGTTCACTATCTTCAGCGTTGCCGGTTGCAGAAGGAATGCCTGCAGACCCTTATATTGAGCTGGTGCAATTAGCTGGCGCAACTGCCAACGCTTCTCAACCGTTGAGTGGCAATAATCTGGGCGAACAAAGAATTGTATCCCTTTGCCGGATCGCTTCTTTTCCTGTCGCGCAAGGTCATATAGAACCTGTCTTGCCAAGAAGTTATTCAGTGAGATTAGTATGGCACGGGGGTGCACAACCTGTCCTGCTTTCACATTCTGTGCCGGCCGTTGGCGAAAGGGAAAACGGTGTGCACGTAGGACTTCTTGAGCCCAATTCCATTCCTTAACGTCCAGAAATGCCTCCTCGAACAGCTAGATTATAAATTTGCGGACGTCCTGACTTTCAAGGCCTTCTGGAACACCAAGGACACGCAAATTATTGCGCCGCAATCAATTCTCTAAATCTGCAATCTTATTATGAACATCCTCCTTACCGGCCTTAATGTCAGCAACTCCCTCCCTCTGGATTGTCATTTGGTCTTCAAGCGCAGATATACGTCCTTCCACTTCCGTCATGCGGTCAGTGAACTCATTGCAAGATTTAGTAAGGCGACGCACATTATTTTGCAGTTTAAGACAAGCTGTATGGGTCTTTAAATGTTCTGCACGTGCCTCTAGTCTATGGTCTGTAATAGCTCTGTAGATTGCTTCCAGAGACACAGGACCCGTTTGTTCCAAAGCAGGACCACCAGTTGCCTGTTCGGATAGATTCAATTGTTCCAGCGACAGCTCCTCTGCAGAAAGGTCCCAGTCAGGGAGTCTAGAATTAAGTCCCTCATCCTCCTCGAACCTTCTCCTCCTAACTGTAGATATCGCCTCTACAGATAACGTCTCAACAATATCGCCAGGCATGTTATTGCTTGCATCCATTGAGCCAGGTGTGATACCACCCTCCACTCCAGTATCGAGTGGAAGGTCGTCCTCCAACTCCCCGTCTAGGACAGAACCATCAGAGTGCTCTGTAAGGGAAAAAAATCCCCATCCTTACTGCTGCCGGGTCAATTATATCCATTGCATCATCTGGAGTGGCTTCTTCAACCACATTCAGTTCATCAGACTGTTCAGGAGTTTTATCCATTATCTCAGCATGAGGTACTAAAAGGTCCACCGGAGGTGCCGATGTAGCAACCTCCGAGTTGCTCTTGTCATTATTACCAATACCGATACTGCCAATATCAAGCCCAATAGTACCAGAAGCGCCTACTTTCCTCCCAATATTAGGCTGAAACATTTGTGGTATTTTTGGAGCAGACTGCGTCGCAATTTCAGAGTCCTTTCTGATTTGATCTTGGTCCTGCGCCAGTTTAGCAGCTAGTGCAGCACGAGTACCAACGGAGCTTTCCCCAATGGGTCTGGTTTTTTCCCCTCGCGCTGTTTTTGGTGGCATAATCAGTGAACAAAGTCTCAACAAAAAGAAAAAAAACAGGCTCAGAAAATTTGGTGGTGACTGTAGCTACAAAGTCGCAGCAGAGTGCTTCAAGATTAATGTTACTGTTTACCTGGTAGCTACAGCGCTACAGTGTATCAATGTGGCTATGGAAAGCGTTTCTAAGGGGGATTACTCACAAGCCCAAGAGTCGACAGTCCACTCTGTTGTTGCTCCACAGTTTCCTTCTTGCCAGTACTCTGTAGATTTTTTATTTTAATACAACTCCCCCAATCCTCTGAAAGATTTTGAGCCAAAATCAATGTTTCCTGCACTGCTACAACATTTTCTTATGCTGCAAACATCACCACTATTCACCCACCAGCTCCAAACAGCCAGCGTCTACCATCCGCTATCCAGCTCCATGCGGCGTCAGCCGAGTGCAGCCCCGTCCACGGGGGAGGAGCAGCGTCAGCCCACCAGGCGAACAAAGGAGCTGCCCGGTTCGTCTACACAGTAAGGAAACTCCGTCCAGGCAAAGAGGGGGGCAGATGATTGGTACACCAACAAGTCAGGGGAGACCAAAATCGCAAAACCTCTGCAACCCGCTACAAAATGTTAGGGAGATCCGAGCAGAGCGGAGCAGCTCACACGCGGGTCTGAGGTGCAGACACCATCTTGCCCCACGTCAGCCTCTGAATTGGGCATTTGAATGACTTCATTTGTGATTCATCCGAAAGCAAGATCTTTGAAAACAATTAATCTGAACCATGGCTATGTCGACATAAATAAAATAGGTGGGGAGCTGGGTGCAATAACAAAACCTATAGTTCCCTAGATTCCTTGGCAATGCCTACTTTGCAAATGAGCAGATTTGCTTTTATTTATTTTAGAAAGCAAGGAACAATGGAATGTGATCGGTGATGGAGCAGAGGGAGAACGTATTTACTGGCAGGTAATCGTCCTTGCCTAATGTGACTCAACACAGTCCTTCTGTTATAAGGATAAGGCATGAAATGGCTCTTTGTCTACTTAGTAAGACAATGACCTGCCAGCCCGCTGGGAAGTAGGGAAAAATGCAACAAAATACAATGTACACAAAAGCTTGGACCAAAGACCATAATGGGGAATACTGGAATGCAGATGGCCATCCAACGTTCAGGCTTGGCTATGTGTTTAATTCCATCCAGATGACCATGGGGAGAATGAGCAGTGAAACCACGGATTCACGGGTTCACACTTTGCGACTCTGGGCAATAGCTTGCTTAACCTCCACAACGGCCCCTCGCGGCGGGATGCCTGGCTTTCACCTTGCGGATACCCTGCCGGGTTATCTCACAGGGGAATACCAGGACGGGTTCCCTAAGCAAGCGCTTAGAAACCGCTCGGTGATTTGCCCTATATAAATTCCTGTACATATTGAACATATTAAACCATTGTTCTGGCAGTCTACAAGTATATGGTGAGAACTAGAACCAAGATTTATTAGCAAGATGAAATTGAAGGCGCCAGAAAATGAACGCCAGACACCAAAAGCCACAAAGCATGCCAAAAATGGAGCAGGATATCCATAAAATGCCAACATCCAGCACAGTAGTACTGTGCTTCTTCTTGCCTGTAAATAATTTATTTACCAACACTGGTCAAAAGTACAATTTGTGGAGCTCTGACCAACAAGAGTTCCATGGAGAAGTCAAATAGTTGCTCTCTATGCAAGGGCATGGTCCATGTGCCCAGAAGCAAGCTAAGAAATGAGACAAATACAAATGGTTTGGTGAACACATTAAGAATGAAAGAGACCAACACTGATGGCATGCTATTCGAAGAGTAAGCAGCTCTACAGTGGATTTTTTTGTGTGAGCTTTTCATTGCACCGCGAAATTAGGTAAAGAAGTACACTGCCCTCTATGAACAGTTAGTGAACTTCAACAATCCCAAACACCTCACAGGATTACTATAGCCAGCAATAACAGTTAGTTTGGGCAGCAGTCTACATCGGACGAATGCAATCTTCTAAAGAAATGTGTAGTTGATGAGAGATATGTGTAACTTGGCTCATTAAGCATGAAGACTACCACGTGGAACGTTTTGAAAACCATAGAAGAATTATGTAAGATAAGTGGAAAAGAAAACAAGACTGGATTGATGAGAAATTAAATGGCAATGATCAGGCAAGATCTGCATAAAGTAACAATTGTGAACGCCGTGGAGGGCGAGTCTAATGCAGGAAACTCAGTCTGTTTGCTGACAACTCTGGTCTCAGAGCTAATATTGAAAACACAAAGGCTGGGAGAGGCAACTTGTGTATATATAACATGAAAATATTTTGGAGAAGGCGGCCTTCAATATATCATCATTGCTGACAAATTGTAATGTCTATTCAATCAAAAATTGGATGGGCACTGGAGACAGCTGGCAGGTGTGCTACTCTGAGCATTGATCACTGGAATGTTTAACTATATAGGTCCAGACATAAACCTGAAGGATCTTTGCAAGCGGCGATCAATGCAACAGAAATATATAGGGAGCACGTTGCCCTGGTCATGTGCTGAAAATATATGGGCGGAATATATTGAGTGGTTAAGCACGGCCTTTATGAGATGCAGCTGAAATAATTGCCTTATTCCTCGAAAAGTTATGCATCATAGACCAGAAATTAGTATTTTTTGACCCCCTGCAGGAAAACTTCTATGTTGCTGAACCTGTATTTTAAAAAATTCACTTGCGATTTGTTAGGTGGCGAGTTTAGTACCGACATATTCTGCATTTCCCGGTCCATCAGTGACATCACTGCAAGTAAATCGCTTCAGGGAGGCTATGCTGCAGATCTTCAGCCTCCAGTTAGAATTCCGTGGAGGTCTTCTCTTGGTGCTGTCTGTGCCCCTGGTAGCCACATCGAGTTCAGTACCATACCCTGTGCAGATCCTGTTTGCCTTGAAGTCAACAACACTGGATGAGGATATACAACTCCAAATGGAACCCTTGACCAGCCTCATTTGACGCTAACCAGCATGCAGGGGCTTGTCAACTCCTGTGACTAAGATGCCCTGCCCTTACCACACGGTAGGGCACAGACGCTACATAATCTTTTTGCCTCATTCTCCACTATCCCCCCTCCCGCCCCCGATACAGGCCTAGTGTATCTGCCGGGTCCTGCCATGGAGAAATCTTTCGTCTTTGGAAGGTGGTGTGGTTGAGGTGCTAGTTTTGCAATTACCGACTATGGTAGTAAAAACAAATGTGATAAAGGAAGGAAGTTCTGCAGCCTGGGCAGTCTCAAACTGAGCCTCTGTTGCCATTTAACAAGGCACTTATTGACACCCATCTGGGCACCTTGTCCAAGCCCTGTTCAGGGCTGCCCATCAGTAGGTTGCCCTTAGCTATCGCCCTGCATCTGGTGGCCTTGAATCTTAAAACAACATCCAACATCCAGCGCGTCCTGGCAGTGTAGGCGTCTATCAGCGGAGTCAACCCAAATGCTTTCCCCACCACCCCTCCCAATCTTGAGCTCAAATAAAGTTTGGGCCAGACAATTCTCTCCACAAACCTTGCTTTGAAGTCGGTCAGCACCAGCTGTCTTCTTGGCTGTTCTTCTCATGCCCTTCGAGATGTACTTTATCTAGTTGTTCCTGATACCATTCCAAGCCCCTTTCACAGGTTATTTAGAACTGCTGTGATGTAGTCAAATTCAATATATGCTCAGGATTGGACATGCCATTGCCTAGGACATGCCAAGGGTATCAGCATGGCTTTCCGACGTTATTCATGGATGAGGTCCTCGCACTTCTCTGGGGACGTTTAGGCATATTTAATAGAGATGCCATTTTGGGGATTAGGCGAACTCTGCTTTGGAGCATTTTAAAGAAAGCAGAGCCACAGCATGTTCGCTTGCCATTTCTACTCCTACAAGGCAATTTCACCAGCAATTTATACCTCTCTGTGAGTATGGTAGAGGTATCCTGTCTGTCCATACCAGACACACTTCTGCAGCACAGCAGGCTTTTCAGCCCTTTTGTGACCAAAGTTTTCATAGACAATAAGGACAGGGTGTGCGTCTGTGTCCCTTGCACGCTTCTCCAGCAGCTGCAACTGAAAAATCACTTTAGTGTGCCCTTGGTGGCACACAGCTTTCCTGTTAGAAGCAGGATTTGATATGTCCTCCAAGAGTGGCAGGTCATCAAAACAGACAAGTGAGTCCCCCAAAAGTGTCCATCAGGGCTAAGTCCTTCTTTTCACCCTGCTGCAACTTCTGCCTACTTTAAGGTGGCTGACAGAGGACTGTCTATCTTATAGCAGGAAGTGCTTGCCTTTTTGGCCAAAGGACCATAGACTGGTTTCTGGCCTCAGAAATAGGAACTGTATGTTACTCCCACTACTTCTTGTGCTGAAGAAGGATGTGCTGAGGCGGTCATCCAATTTTAGACTTTCACCCTTTCAATCCCTTCTTGCATAAGGAGAAATTCAAGATGCTCTTGCTAGCCCAGGTCCTGTCTGCCCCAGACCCTGGACACTAGATGGTGGCGTTGGATCAGCAGGATGTTTATTTTCATATCCCAATACTGCAAGTTCATATGTGCTATTTGGAGGCAGAAGATGTGCCAGGAGCATTTTCAGTGCTTCCCTTTGGGTTAACTACTGCCCCTCGGCTGTTAATGAAAGTGATGGTAGTGGTCACAGCACATCTACAAGGGTCGGG
Organism: Lissotriton vulgaris; assembly: GCF_964263255.1. Classification (NCBI taxonomy): domain Eukaryota; kingdom Metazoa; phylum Chordata; class Amphibia; order Caudata; family Salamandridae; genus Lissotriton; species Lissotriton vulgaris. The sequence goes on along the minus strand of NC_141687.1, from coordinate 1,867,920,332 downwards.
ATACCAGTCTTCCACACCTTGATGAGCTGCTGTTGTAGCTGGGATCCCCATGCAGTCGTAGACCCCCTCCAGAAAATGGCGTACCCCCTAACATTATTGGGGTTCCCTATTAACGAGCCAATGTCACACCTGACTCCTTCACACATGCTCCCTTTAATTGGAGTTAGTAAGGTTTTGTGCCTTTTCATGGAACTCAAGAGTCCAGAATATTCAGGCTATGATCTGATGTTTGAACCTCTGTCCTGGATCTCAGTACTTATGGCTCTAAGGCTGCTGGAATTGCTGGCTCGCATGGCAGATGACGCATGCGAGCTCTGCAGTGGGACCTAATATCACAGTGAGCACATCAGGGAAATCTGTCCGACTGTTCAGATTTCACAGGAGCCTGTAAAAGTTCCGCAGTGGTGGCTACTAGAGCCTGATCGGGACAGTAACTGGCCCCTCTCCTTACCCTACACAGAATTGACAATTTTGTTTTGTAAAATTTATTTCTAAAGCCCACATATACCCGGCAGTGTCATGACACTGGCTCTATTAAGACCTATTGCAAAGAAGCTCACTGGGACCCAACCATGTTTTTAGAGCTTTTGAAAAGAGAGCAGATTATTCATGGATATAATATACAGGGGCATGGTTTTTCAAGTTTTGGATGTGCAAATCACAAAACTTCTTCCACCCCAAGAGGGACATCTGAATTTTGAAGTTGTAGACTTTTTGGCTTTGGAGGACCGTATCGTCCTTGGTGGTAGATAGCATTTCAATTTATTTTTTCAAATAGTGGGGTCCTACATCATGCAGAGCTTTTAAGGGGATGCACATGGTCCTAAAAACAATTCTCAAATTTATTAGCAGCCAGTGCAGCTGTTTTAATTCCTTAGATGCAGATTTGAATTTTAGGATCCTAATGGCAACAGTGATTCTGCGGGGTTTGTAATTCTTCAAATATTGCTGTTGCATGTTTGTATACAGGCCACAACTGTTTTTTCTGCAAATCTGAAGGAATGTAGGGAAGAATCTTTTTTTTTTTTTTTTATGGTCCTGAGGGTGTGAAAGGAGGATGCAACCACATTAGACGGAGCGCCAAATTTTAGTTTGTTGTCTACTAACACTCCAAGTTTGCGGGCTTTCCTGACCCCCGTCTGAAGGGTACCAAGCTCCTGGGGCCAGCATGCAGGGGACCAAAAGAGAACTTGGTTTCTGAACAAAATTATATCTGTTTTCCCAGAGTTTAGCTTCAGGTAATTGTTGGCCATCCAGTCACTGACAAAATCTGGAGTCTGTGTCTTGCTGACCTCTTTGGGAAACGACGATCTGTGCACCTTCGGCATATGATGTAAGCGAGAATCCAAACGATCTGATAAGATCAGCCAGGATTGTGACATACACGTTAATGTGGGGCTTTATTAGCCGCCTTGAGGGACTCCACAGGTCAGTGAAAATGGTTCAGATGTGAATTCATTAAGAGCCACTGACAGTTCTTGACCGTGAAGAAATAAACTTAGGAGGATTAGAGAATCTCCTCTGATTCCGATGTTGTGGAGACAGACAATTAGCAGCTCGTGCTTGACCGTATCGAAAGGTGCAGATAAATGGAGTAAAATATGATCTGCCCTCCCACCCTATCATGTATATAAGTTGCTAATTGTAGGTTCATAGTTTTCTTCTCAATCTTAGCTCGTAGGGGTAGAAGGGATATTGAGCGAGAACTATTGTGGTCAGTTGGGTTGAAAGTAGGCTTCTTTAACAGTGCAAGCACGGATGCTGATTCCATTGAGTCGGAAAATAACTAGTCTCTAGTATTTGGTTAAAAGGACTGAATTTGGCAACTATGATTTACAGTACGAATTTGACCACCGATCGTGGGCAAGGATCCTGTGGGGAGCCTGACTTAATTAATTTGATAGGCAGTGTGACCTGCTCAATTGTAAGGTCTGTGAATTTTAAAAAAAGTATCAGTTTTCTGACTATTAGAGAGGGAGGCCATTTCCTCCATGGAAGGGGTCTTGATAGAAGAGAATCTATTATATACTTCTTCCACTTTGTTTTGAAAGAAGCTGGCAAGAGCGTTATAAAATGATTGCCTGCTAGCTGCTAGATTGTTGCTGGGGGGTGTAGGTTAATTTATTTACAGTTCTTTCACCGAATTTTTGCAGCCTCTATTTTTTGTGTCAAATAAGAGGATTTTTCGTTTTCTAGCAGAGTTTTATACTCCTCCATATATTGCTTGTATTTTTCTTTCTCAGACAGGGGGTGGCCCTTTCTCCCTTTGCGTTCCTGCTTTCTGCATGGCTGTTTTTGAGTTCTAAGATTGTCAGTAAACCAAGGGGCCAATGGTTTATGTCTACTTGGGTAGGGTAAACAAGTAGATGAGGAGTGCACAGACTAATTTGTATCTCAATTGTTATAGGTTTATTAGCCTAAATGTAATCAGAAGGTTAAAGAGGTTGGGTGCTCCTTCAGGTAGCGTGTCCGTCCTGGCACGTCAAAATTATAGTCGTATGCAAGTGCAACCATAGGCAAATGGATGCATCCCTGATTTGGGCACACCTTTGGTTCTTGGAGAAAACAAGACTCCTCACAAATTGTAATTTCTTGTATGATATCAGTTTGCAGGTTTATTGATTAATCATCATTATTTCTTCATGATATAAATGTCCAATTTCACATTAATTCCATGGTGTTTATCTCACTCGCAGTAGATAACATAACTCAACAACCATATGTGGTCTGTTGTGACTTAGTGAACGTGAGTGAATAATCAACCAGAAAGAAAACCGGGTGTAAAACGGAAGCGTGCTGTGTTAAATCTACAGTGACCAAAAGTGACCGGATCAAAAAGGTAACGTGATGTGTAATCGAATGAGTTTAAAGAAACTAAAGTGACCGGATCGGGGGTAGCGAGATATGTGATCAGATGATGTACTAAAGCGGCCGAAACACCACGGGACGATTACGGTGATGGAGTTAAGTGTATGAGGACACTTACGGCTAGGTGAGCTCAGGGCTCGTCTATAGGAGTTCTGTAAAGTACAGGCGAACAGTGTTTGTACTCGCAATCCATATTGAGCACGAAAGTTCAATGTACACCGTGAGATCGTGGCAAAAATGCCGACTTACTGAGATAAGTAGTGAAGAATCGATGCTATGGGTCCGCAATGTTCTGTTCCGGTGAATCAAGCCACCAAAGTATTTGGCGTGTGTATAACCCATCGGGGTGAACAGGGTAGTCTTGTGAGTTTTGGGACGAGATAGGCATAAATGAGGGACTAGACCTGTTAAGTTCTAGCGGCCATATTAGAACGGGGGTGAATGGCGATAAACAGCAAAGTATAAGGTGAAAATGAAAACAAACGTGAACAGTATCATGCGCAAATAACACAAAGTAAATAAACAAGTACATTCTACTCAGCTATATGCACAGTATAAACAATACACATAATAACATAAAGAAAAAATATTAAGCAAAAATATATATAAAGCGGCATCAGGCAAGTATGTCCCGTTAGGGGCATATTAAATAAAGCATGATAATTCAAGACGGTCATTAAGCCCGTAGGGCTTCATGGAGTGTAATTTGAAAATCCAGGCTATTTCCAGCTGTAATAGATGTTTGTTATTGTCTGTACCCTCGCGTTTATTTACTATTTCAAGGATCATAAATTTGAGCTGGGAAATATTATGGCGTGCCTCATTGAAATGAACCGCAATGTTTGATTTCACATTCATAGTCCGGATGTTAGATTTGTGTTCGTTTATGCGAATTTCTTTCAGTCTTTCCAAAATAAGTTTTGCCACATGGGCACTTGATTAAGTAAATAACATTTGAGGTGTCACATGATGCGTTGACATGCAATTTTATATCAAACCCTTTCATGGGATGAGTGACTGTATTTCCACGTATCACATTATTGCAAATGCTGCAATTCATACAAGGCTTTGTACCTTTGGCTTCTCCCTGCTGTGGTGTCTTCCTGGTTAATATTTTTTTAATGTTAGCATTCCGAGTGTATGCGAGAATTGGAGGATCTTTAAATGCTGTTCCAAAGTCAGGTTCCAAACTTAGGACAGGCCAATATTTAAGGATGATTTTTTTGTAGGTTGAACTCAAGGTCGAGAATTTAGAGACCAGGACCATCCTGGGTTCCTTTAATTGTTGTGATCTTGTGAGTAGTTTTTTCCTCGGGATCTGTGATGCTCGTGTTTTGGCTTGTTCAATGAGAGCGCTAGGGTAGCCTCTGTCAGTGAACCTTTTTCTCATTTCTTCAAGGCGATAATTCGTTTGTGTAGGGTTTGATGCAATTCTTCTCACCCGCAACATCTGTGAAAATGGTAGGTGTTGTTTAAGTGAGGCTTGGTGGAAACTTGAATAATGCAAACTGTTATTTCTGTCAGTCTTTTTGCGGTATAGGTCTGTCTCAATGCCCACATACATGAAACAATAACATTAACATCTACATGAAACAATACGAGGATATTAATATTTATGGTGATCCAAATTGGACCAACAACATGAAACTGTTCGTGCGTTACATCGATGACGTATTCATCATCTGGACGAACACTGAAGAAAAACTTCAAGAGTCCCTCATGGCTTTGAATGATATCAATGAACGCATACAATTTACGTGGGAGATTAATGATAAGACCATCACTTTCCTTGATGTAAAAATCACCTTGACCGCCATGGGCATTGAGACAGACCTATACCGCAAAAGACTGACAGAAATATCACTTTGCATTACTCAAGTTTCCACCAAGCCTCACTTAAACAACACCTATCATTTTCACAGATGTTGCGGGTGAGAAGAATTGCATCAAACCCTACACAAACGAATTATCGCCTTGAAGAAATGGGAAAAAGGTTCACTGACAGAGGCTACCCTAGCGCTCTCATTGAACAAGCCAAAACACGAGCTTCACAGATCCAGAGAGAAAAACTACTCACAAGATCACAACAATTAAAGGAACCCAGGATGGTCATGGTCTCTAAATTCTCGACCTTGAGTTCAACCTACAAAAAAATCCTCCTTAAATATTGGCCTGTCCTAAGTTTGGAACCTGACTTTGGAAAAGCATTTAAAGATCCTCCAATTTTCGCATACACTCGGAATGCTAACATTAAAGAAATGTTAACCAGGAAGACACCACAGAAGGGAGAAGCCAAAGGTACAAAGCCTTGTATGAATTGCAGCAATTGCAATAATGTGATACGTGGAAATACAGTCACTCATCCCATGAAAGGGTTTGATATAAAATTGCATTTCAACGCAACATGTGACACCTCAAATGTTATTTACTTCATCAAATGCCCATGTGGCAAAACTTATATTGGAAAGAATGAAAGAAAAATTAAAATTTGCATAAACGAACACAAATCTAACATCCGGACTATAAATGCGAAATCAAACATTGCGGTTCATTTCAATGAGGCACGCCATAATATTTCTCAGCTCAAATTTATGATCCTTATAATAGTAAATAAACGCGAGGGTACAGACAATAACAAACGTCTATTACAGCGGGAAATAGCCTGGATTTTCAAATTACACTCCATGAAGCCCTACGGGCTTAATGACCGTCTTGAATCCTCATGCTTTATTTAATATGCCCCTAACGGGACATACTTGCCTGATGCCGCTTTATATATATTTTTGCTTAATATTTTTTCTTTATGTTATTATGTGTATTGTTTATACTGTGCATATAGCTGAGTAGAATGTACTTGTTTATTTACTTTGTGTTATTTGCGCATGATACTGTTCACGTTTGTTTTAATTTTCACCTTATTCTTTGCTGTTTATCGCCGTTCACCCCCGTTCTAATATGGCCGCTAGAACTTAACACGTCTAGTCCCTCATTTATGTCTATTTCGTCCTGAAACCCGCGAGACTACCCTGTTCACCCCGATGGGTTATACACACGCCAAATACTTTGGTGGTTTGATTCACCGGAACAGAACATTGCGGACCCATAGCATCGATTCTTCACTACTTATCTCAGTAAGTCAGCATTTTTGCCACGATCTCACGGTGTACATTGAACTTTCGTGCTCAATATGGATTGCGAGTACAAACACGGTTTGCCTTTACTTTACAGAACTCCTATAGACGAGCCCTGAGCTCACCTAGCCGTAAGTGTCCTCATACACTTAACTCCATCACTGTAATCGTCCCGTGGTGTTTCGGCTGCTTTAGTACATCATCTGATCGCATATCTCGCTACCCTCGAGCCGGTCACTTTAGTTTCTTTAAACTCATTCGATTACACATCACGTTACCTTTTTGATCCGGTCACTTTTGGTCACTGTAGATTTAACACAGCACGCTGTCCGTTTTACACCCGGTTTTCTTTCTGGTTGATTATTCACTCACGTTCACTAAGTCACAACGGACCACATATGGTTGTTGAGTTATGTTATCTTGTTTATGAATATGCTTATAGCTATATTTTTACATTGTAGAGCTCCCAGACGAAGGGCTTTTTAGCCCGAAATGCATTGGAGCATTTATGAATATTGACATACTACTGCGAGTGAGATAAACACCATGGAATTAATGTGAAATTGAACATTTATATCATGAAGAAATATTGATGATTAATCAATAAACCTGCAAACTGATATCATACAAGCAATTACAATTTGTGAGGAGTCATGTTTTCTCCTAGAACCAAAGGTATGCCCAATTCAGGGATGCATCCATTTGCCTATGGTTGCACTTGTATATTAATACTGGGGTAGGGTACCATGGCAGGGGCCAACGTGCTCACAGCTGGGCACAGCCAAGCTGAGTAATTAGTTACAGAGGTATCTGTATCCTCTATCATCGCAGGCTGAGATTGGATCAAGATATGCTTAAGTTGGTGTTGTATCTTATTCCAGGGGCATGTGGTTTGTGGATTAAGAGAGATCTTCCCTGGTTGTTATTGTTGTAACAGATTTAAGTCTTTTAAAGCGGGCGATAAAGAAATAATCCATTAAAGGATTGAGAGAGAGATTTCGATACTTAAGGAGAGTGCTTCGCAGTTAGCGAGAGACGCTAGTTAGAAGATACCCATCATATTAGTATGGTGTATCAGGGTTGTCAGCTCTATAAACTGAATATCCATGCGATACTGCTGTAACCATGTCGGGCCTGACGTTGGGTCCGCCCAAGTCTCTGTGACAAACAGAACATCCTTTTTGTGTGTGTCTAAAAAGTCTGCAGCTTGATCTTTGTGTTTCACTAGCGTTAACTAAGGTGCATTGCGCTTTTTTGGCAGTAGTGAACTTGTTAGTGCAGGGGAGGGGATTAGTCGCTGGCTAAATGTGACTCTATTTTCTATGTAGAAGTGACAACCCTAACAAGATGTTTGAGAGACTGTAGTGGTGGAATTTAAAACCTAAGGCAAACAGCTGGAGCCCTTACCTGCTATGTTGAGGGTAACCAATTCTTTCCTAATCTAGCAGAGCTTTTGTGGGGCATGGGGCCTAAATCTGGATGGGGATTTGGCACTCAGCGCAGATGGGCTTGCCTTAGGTGCGCTGGTTGTGTGAACAAGCTGAATGTCTGTAAATAGCCCACCAAGGAAGAGGGGGCATGGCTTAAGCGCTTGTGTGAGCCGAACAAGTGGGCAAAATAAAAATTAACTGGTCTATCAATCCCAGTTCCATCACACAGGCTCCTCTGTGGAAGGAAATTATGGTGACCACAAATGTTTTACTGCTAGGGTGGGGAGGCAATCTGGCAGATGTGACAAACAGAGGTGTCTAGTTTTGGGCAGTGACTCAATTGCACATAGAATTGTAGGTGTTGACAGTGGTTTGCTTGTAGTTGAAGGCCTTCCTGCCCACATCGAAGGGAGGTTGGAGGGAGGGAGGGGACTTTCTGTTGAAGCAGCAGGGCAGGGCATTGCACCAGGGCCTGCAAATTTTGCATCTCCATGCTAGGGGATAGATCGATGACAGTTGATTTCCTTCGACCTGCACCTCAAGGTCATTAATGTCATCTTTGTGGTGAGGTGTCCCTCCACAAAATGAGTATCCACCAGCGTAGATACACTTTTGTGAATTGGTGCAGCATCTGAAAATGTACCCTCCGCAGGTAAAGTCATAGGATGTTTTACTGTTTGTTTTGTGTCTAGCCCAGAAAGTATTTTCTTTGGGAACTGTAAAGGGAATTTTATCCCCTCTTTTGGACTTGTAGTGGTTGCCAGATCAGCCTTCTTTATTCAAATTACTCGTTGTGATAAGGGTTTTGAAAGCCTGGCAGCATTTGTTTCAATTGAAACCCATTGTGATGCCCCAATGGGGCTTGAACTTAGTCCTCATATTCATGAGCTGCTGCACAGCTTTTGGGCTCATTACACCAAAGCCAATGCAGATACCACTGCATGTGAAGAACCTCTCTTGGACATTTTTTCAGACAGCCACATGGGCTTTGGTACACTCATTCATGAAGCACTGCTGCCTCGATAAGCAAGTCTGTTTAGAAGGGCTTTTTGCCTGCTTAGTCCTGATGGACTTTCTGGTCTGAGACATTTCACAGGATCACCATCTTTGGAAGAACTGCAGTGGTATCTATTCACAAGGTGAGGAATCTGCTGTTAGAAGTCTCTTTGTAACCTTCGGTAACTAACTTACCGATGAAATCTCTAAGTGCAGATAACTCACTAACCCGCCCTTTCTGTGAACTGGACTCCTTCCCATCCAAAAATGTCCCATTCAAGAGAACTGCACACCAGTCGCACAAATTTGCCATGGCCTCTGTACCTTGAAAGTAGCTGTTCTCCAGTATTGTATCTTTCATAGATTCACATGCTTGTATCTTCCCTGTCGTCATGGTGGGAGTCTCCAGGTAAAAGAATAACCATAGCAGTAGAAGAAAAAACTGCCTGGAAACTATAGAGTAATACAACAATAGGCAACCTCTCCTCATTATGTGGTCCAAACCACAGCCAAGCAGCTGCCAGCACCAGCCTACACCATCCCAGCAGAGCCACCATACCTCAGATTTCCAACCGCCTTCGTGTGAGAGGGAGTCTCCCTGAGCTCAGCTCAGTTTTCTCTGCTGAACTTTTGACCTTCTACAGTTGGAAGTAAGGTACTGGTTTTCAAGCTTATGTTTTTCAAAATGTCTGAAGGTTCCAGAAAGAGACTTTTCAGATCTTGTAGATCCTGTGGCAAAGCCAGATTATTTTCTGAGGACCCACACAAGGAATGCTTGTATCCCAAGCATGTTACTAAGGACTGCAAACATTGTCGTACCTTCTCTGCTAAAACACTCAAAGATAGAGAAGTTTGTCTATTGTTATGGCTTCAAAAGAAGAAATCTACAGACTCTGAGTCTGATGGTGAAGCCAAGGGACAAACCTCTAAAAAAACGTGAGATTCTCCTCTGAGGAAAAAGGAGATCTAAAGATACAGAAAGCTGGTAAAATCAAAGAAGGTGAATCTTCTTCTTCTCTTCCTCCTACTCCTCTCAAGACTGCTTCAGAAAAGAAGGCTCCGTCGTCGTTACCGTCGTCGAAAACCAAGGATATTTCTGTCAGATCGCAGACGAAGCCGACGACAACGATAGCGTCGTCGACATCGATAGTGTCGTCGACATCGATGATGATGACGACTCCGTCGATGGTGAGTGCCAGGCCTTCGTCGACAGCAAGATCTTCGTTGACGATGATCCCGTCGACGATCCAATCATTGGTCCCGTCGGCGACGAGAAAATCGTCGACGATGATGGCTGTTGCTTCTCCGACGATGATATCTACTTTCATATTCATTAAGAGGATTGTCCCGCCGACGGGCTCATCGACGAGTAAAAAAGGAGAGTTTTCCACTCCCAAGCTTTCACCACTGCTGCCATCCACTACTCTGGATTGCCAGGAATCTGAAGAAGAGGGGCCTTATTGAGTTGCCTATAGTCCCTCGCAGCTCCATATTAAGAGTCAAGACTCAGAAGATGAAGATTTCCAAGAAGTTCAAGAACACTTCTCTTTTAAAGATCGTCCAGTAAGAGGCTCAAAGCAATATGAGTCCTTCCATCAGGCTTATCATTATGATGAAGAGGAGGAAGTAAGTCCCAATGTTCAGGAGGAGTCTATGTCGGTGCCTGTATCTTTAATTTCTGACTTAAGGCACCTGATAGACAGTTAGTACCGTCGTTTTCCGGAAGATATCGCACCAGTCCCTGCTCCTAATCCTGCAAGTACTCCTCAACCTTTGAAGGAAACACCAGTGGTTCAGTCTCCTCCTCCAGTCCAACGTGTGGACGTTCCGAAGGTAATTGCTATTCGGGATGACTTAATGGATTCTGATCATGACTATCAAGCTGAGGAAGGAGAGATTCCCCAGGATGATGTAGTTGGGGATGAATGGGACCAATACATCGTTCCAACTTCTCCTGCGTCGCCAGTTCTCCTCCAGAGGATATAGCCGGCTTCCATGATTTAATAGAAAAAGCCGCAAAAAGGTTTCAGCTTTCTATGCCAGTTAAAGAAAGTGATTGTTTCCTTTATGACTTCAAAGAGTCATCTCGGAAGTCAGTAAGAGCTATGCCGATTACACAGCACATCTGGGATGAAGGAATAAAATTCATGAAAAGTCCGGTGTCTGTTCCAGCTTCAATTCCTAAACTGGATAAGAAATACAGCGCTCCAGAGACGGCGCCTGCATGTCTAATTGGTCATCCTCGTCCGGAGTCTGTTGTTACTCAAGCGGCACAAAGACGCTCTAAAAATCCGATTACAACCTGCGTAGCGCCTCCTGATAAGGAGGGTAAATGAATGGATAGTAAAGCGCTTTGCAGTCATGGCGGCAGCATCTATCAAAGCGGCAAACGCAGTGGCGCTTATTAGTAGATTTAACAGACGGATGTGGTCAGACATCTCACCAATCCTGTCACATCTTCCAGATGACAAAAAGGAGGATGCAAATACAATTTTACAAGATGGAGCCAGGGCAGCATCTGAGTCCATAGATGTAGCGATGGACATAGTGTCTATAGCTTTTCGACAAATGGCTGGAGCGGTTGCTCTACGGAGGCAAGGATGGCTCAAATCAACATCCTTTAGGCCTGAAGTCCAATCAAAAATCATGGACATGCCTTTCGATGGAGAAAGCCTGTTTGGAAAACATATTGACAAAGCGCTTCAAGGTATAAAACCAGACACTGATACTGCTAGATCTTTAGGATCTTTGCAACAGGGTCGTTACCAGTCATTTCGTGGCAGAGGATCGAGGGGACATTTCCAGCAACGTTCCTCTTTTCAGTCGAATAGGCACCAACCGTACCATCAACAGGGTTACTGCCAGTACTCCTCCAATCAACAATATCGATCCTCTAATACATCTTTTCAGGAACAAGGGAGGAGAAAATCTGCTGCAAGAAGAAAGCAAGATTCTGGTCGCAGACAGTGATATTCTTCAGGCGCCTCCGACTCTGTCTCATATCACTCAGTTCCATTACCTCTCTCAATTCCTACGACATTGGCAATCCATAACATCGGACGAACGGGTGTTCATCATTACACAGGGTCACACCCTGGATTTCTCACAAAAACCTCTGAATCGCCCACCTCTGCAAAAATCAAAAGCATCTTGCAGCCCTCAAAGCAGAAATTTTATCTCTCAAAATGAAAGGGGCAATAGAAGAAGTTCCATCAGATCAAGAAGGGACAGGATTCTATTTGCATTTTTTCCTAATAAAGAAAAGACAATCTTCCAAATGGAGGCAGGTAATCGACCTCAGAGATCTGAACAAATACATAAAGAAAATCTCATTCTGCATGCTGTCATTGCAGGAAATCCTTCTTTTACTTCGCAAAGGAGATTACATGGTCTCTCTAGACCTTTTGGATGCATATTTCCATATTCCAATCAACAAAAAACACAAACGGTATCTGCGATTCATGGTGGCGGGGCGCCATTTCCAGTTCAAAGTTTTACCTTTCGGCCTGAAGTCTGCCCCAAGGGTTTTCACAAAATATATGGCTCAGATCGCAGCACATCTAAGGCAGCAAGGTCTCCAAATGTTCCCTTATTTGGACGACTGGCTGATAAAAGGACCATCGTACTAGGAGACACAGAAGTCTTTACAGATCTGTATGGATCTTATCCGAAAACTAGGCCTTCGAATAAACAGAGAAAAGTCCTCTCTTACTCCGACACAGTCTCTTCAATTCCTCGGAGCGATATTGAAAACTCAGGAAGCGAAAGTGTTTCCCTCAGAAGAACGCGTAACAAAAATTCTAAATCTGACAGCATCAATAAAATCAAAAAAGTCTACTTCCATCAGGATCTTCAAATCTTTACTGGGAATGATGTCATCCTGTATCCCATTGATTCCCAACTGCCGTTTGCATATGAGGCCACTTCAAGACAAACAATGGGTTCAATTTTTAGGTTCATTCGACGACCAGCTGGTCATCAACTTTCAGATCAAACGGCAATGTCATGGTGTGGTATCTGGGGCAACTTGACAAAGGGCCTACTATTCGAACCTCAATCTCCAAGTTACGTCATGACATCAGACGCTTCATTACAAGGTTGGAGAGCACACCTGCAAGACCTAGAGATTCAAGGCCATTGGTCCCCTCAGGAGGCAAAACTTCACATCCATCTCTTGGAATTAAAAGCAGTTTTCCTGGGTCTTCAAGCCTTTCATCCCAGAATTCATGGTTCATCGGTCTTGGTGAGGACCGACAGCACTACAACAATGTTCTATCTTCAGAAACAAGGTGGCACAAGATTGAAGCCCCTATCTGCTCAGGCACAAACAATTTGGACCTGGCTTCTTCGTCACAACATAGGTCTACAAGTAGAGCATGTTCCTGGGATAGACAACACAAGAGCAGATTTGTTAAGCAGATCATCCGCCATTTGCCACGAGTGGGAACTGAATCAAGACCAACTATGTTGGATATTCAATCTATAGGGCAAACCAAATTTGGACTTGTTTGCAACTCAGAACAACAAAAAATGCAAACATTACGCAAGCAGATTCCCACAGAAAGGTTCAAGAGGGAATGCTCTTCATCTCCGATGGACAGGGATGTTTGCTTATGCTTTCCCTCCTTTTCCTCTAATTCCGAGAATACTGAGAAAAATGAGATTAGAAGCATGCCAAATAATTCTAATAGCCCCAGCCTGGCCGAGGCAATTTTGGTACACAGAACTTCTCCAATTATCAGTGGAATTCAGGATACAGTTCCCAATGATCCAAACTCTGATTTCCATGAACAAGGGTCAAGTTCTTCACCAAAATTGACCTCTCTAAAATTGTCAGCTTGGAACCTTTCGAGCATGAGTTTCACTCACTAGATATTCCTCAATAATGTTGTGAAATCCTGGCAAGTTCTACAGCAATGTCTACTAACAAGACCTACACGGCAAAATGGAAAAGATTCTGTAATTGGTGTCTTTCACATAAGATTCATTCTTTTACTTCCTCACCAGAGCAAATTCTTCCATATCTGCTTCAACTGGCCAGATCGGGACTTTCTCATTCTTCAATAAAAGTCCATTTAGCAGCAATATCTAGATACCGTAGATACCGTAGATCTCCAGGATGTCCATCTCTTTGGTCTCAAAGGTTAATTAAAGAATTCCTAAAAGGCTTATTCAGGAAATTTCCTCCAATTAAACGTCCTCCGCCTCCTTGGCAGCTTAACATAGTCTTGTCACAGCTCATGAAAGCACCTTTTGAACCAATTCACAAAACTGAGTTGCAATTTCTCTCATGGGAGGTAGCCTTGCTTCTTGCTCTCACCTCAGCCAGAAGGGTCAGCGAAATTTAAGCTTTCTCAATTCAAGATCCCTTCATGCAATTCAGATCGGATAAGGTGCTTCTAAGAACAAATCCGAAATTTGTCCCTAAAATATCTTCTTCTTTTCATCTAAATGAACCTGTGATCCTGCCTACGTATTTCAAGAATCCTTCCACTGCGGCAGAAAAAGCTCTTCATACTTTGGACATTGGGAGAAGTTTTACATTGAGAAAACAAAATCTTTTCGTAAATCAAATCAGTTATTTATTGCTTACTCGGGACCTAGAAAAGGTTTGGCTCATTCAAGATCCTCCATCTCTAGATGGATTGCATCCGCCATTGTCTTCTGTAATGAAAAAGCGGGAAAACCTTTGTGCGCCAAAGTACGTGCTCATGATACACGGAAGATGGCAACTTCAACTGCATTGCGAGCAGGCGTATCGCTCCCAGACATCTGCAGAGCAGACACTTGGTCAAATGTCCATACATTTACCAAACATTATTGTCTGGACACGGAATGGAAAGCAGATGCAGCAGTGGGACAAGCAGTTCTACGACACCTATTTAAATGAGGTACATGTTTTTTCTCTTTGCAATTACTTTTCTGTAATGTTGTGAATATTCAAAGGTTGCTTAATGGCAAAAGTTGTTACATGCATTTCTTAATGAGTCCTTTCTAAAAAAAAAATTTTTTAAAGGAGTTTACGGCGCAGGGCCCTGAGACAAAGAGGGTCTAGCCTAGAAACGCTCTTGGAAAAGGTCTGTTATCTATTCTGATACAAGCATGTGAATCTATGAAAGATACAATACTGGAGAAACAAGCATTTGCAATGCAATAGGTCTCGCATTATGAAAGTTTGAGCTATTGGTATTGTAAATGACACATTTTTTATTTATGTGCTGGTTTTGGAAATAGCAAAATTAATAGCTTTGTCATTTACAATGCCAATAGTTTTAACTTTCGCAAACATGACACCTATAGCATTTGTAATGCAATATGTGTTGTATTTACATGACTTAGATGTATTATTATTACAAATAACAATGGCTTTTATTTATTTTTATGATTAATACTTAAATAAAAGTTATTGTAATTTATAATGGCAGTAGCTTAAACTTTTGTAAATAACTTTTGGGAAGATTATGTTCAGTGTATTTTATTGTGATGAAAATCCAAGAACAGGTGGACGGGCAGTCACATTAGCGTGTACAGCTATATATTATGTCCTGTTTTTTTACTTCCTGTCTGCAATAAAAATTATTTAAAAAAAATTAAAAAAAATGAAAATCCAAGAACAGAAGTGAAATATTAATATGTTTTTATGACATTTGTAATAAAGCTTGAAACATTGAGAGAACATATTAGAACCAGTTGTTGTTGAATGGTTGCACAGAGTGATGCTGTGGTGTTCAGTGGTGTGCTGAGTGATGCTGTGGCCTTCAGTGGTGCTGAGTGATTCTGTAGCCTTCAGTGGTGCTGAGTGATGCTGTGGCCTTCAGTGGTGCTGAGTTATGCTGTGGCCTTCAGTGGTGCTGAGTGATGCTGTGGCGTTCAGTGGTGCTGTGGCTTTGAGTGGTGCTGAGTGATGCTGTGGCGTTAAGTGATGCTGTGGCATTGAGTGATGCTGTGGCATTGAGTGATGCTGTGGCATTGAGTGAATCTGTGGCGTTGAGTGAATCTGTGGCGTTGAGTGATGCTGTGGCGTTGAGTAATGCTGTGACGTTGAGTGATGCTGTGGTGTTGAGGGCTGCTGTGGCGTTGAGTGGTGCTGGGGCGTTGAGTGGTGCTGTGGCGTTGAGTGGTGCTGTGGCGTTGAGTAGTGCTGTGGCATTGAGTAATTCTGTGACGTTGAGTGATGCTGTGGCGTTGAGGGCTGCTGTGCGTTGAGTGGTGCTATGGCGTTGAGGAGTGCTGTGGCATTCAGTGGTGCTGAGTGATTCTGTAGTAGGGGATCTCTGTGTATAGTCATAATCTAGTGAATAGTCCCGCTCATGAGCGTGGACCCCGGACCAATCAAAAATAATCTCTTAAGGTGTCTAAAAATACAGTCCTGCACAGACACTTAAGAGAGAATTTAAAGACATATAATGCAGCCTATATCCACAGGCTACACTGTCCATTACTTCAACTAGACATTCCACCAAAACCACAAACAGCACAGCTTGCCTAGTTTTCTTCATAGAGAAAAACTCCCCCTTTTACCAATAAAGCCTCTGGAATGATAGAGAGGAAGGGGAGGACAGACAAGCCCCATAGGCTGCCATTATGTGGCTCAAAAAGGGATACCGTGCCTTTAAGAAAAATTTCCAGAACTTTCTCAGTATCCCAGAATGCCCAGCAGGTCCCATTTACTTTCCGTTTTTTTTTCCAGCTCCTGCTAGCAGGACCCTGGAGCATTGAGCTCTCCCTTTTTTGGGTTTATTGTAAGAATTTTGCACTTTTAAAGTGTGTGAGTGTTTACACTCGACGTGTTTTAGTGCCCTCTTCCTTTTCTAGATATTCTGAGCACTTCTTTTTTGTCAAAAATGCCAGCAATGTTTGATAAATGCCCGGAGTGCTCTAGGAAGAAGGCCAAGTCGGACCCACACCCTGTGTGTATCCTGTGCCTCCCTTCTACTCATCTACCTGAGAAGTGTGAGATTTGCCAGACCTTCTCCTCCAGGACCCTGAGAGACAGAAAGAAGATCAGGCTCCAAGGACTGGAAGAAAAAAGGCTGCAGAGTCAAGGTGGGTCTGGGCATGCTGGATCTGCTTCCTCTGCCCATGCGGAGGCTTCTGGGGGGCTCCCCAGCGTCAAGGCGGCCAGAAAGTGTTGCCGTTCTCCGTCGACGTCGAGGGGACTGACGAGACCGCCGTCGAGGTCGCCGCCGAAGATGTCATCATCGTCGTTGTCATCTTCGACGTCGACACTTCGACGTCGTGAAGATTCCAGACGGCGTCGGCGCTCGCCGTCGAGGCGACACCGCCGTTCGCCCTCGACGTCGACTCGAAGTTCGGCGTTGAGAAGGAGATAATCGCATTCGACGTCAAGGCGCAGATCATCAGCGTCGAGGCGGCGAAGCCCGTCATCAAGGCATAGGTCGTCGACTTTGAGACGACGTTTGTCGGCGTTGAGGAGGCGTTCTTCGACGCCGAGAAGGCGTTTGGCACCTAAGAGGAAGAGATCATCATCCAGGAGGCGTTCTAGAGCCAGGAGTCCTTCCAGATCCTCTGGGGCACGACAGCAACGTCGGTCACCAACAGGGGGCGCTGCCTCTCGATCGCCTACACCAAGGAAGAAGATGAGTGAGTCACCGGGCTCGGTGTACTCCGTGGTGTACTCGCCCCCCAAGCCGAAGTCACCGACCCCTCCTCCTCCACTGCCTAAGGAGCCGCCGCTGCGCACTCCTTCACCACCTCCTCCTCCTGCTGCTCCACATGGACCGCCACGGGCTCCAAGGTCGGTCTCACTGACCCTCCCTACGCCGCCTAAATGGGCACCTCGGCCGAGGTCCCCGGTCAGGCCACAGCCGCAAGCACCCGCGGAATGCCCAAAGCCTAGAAGACCTAGATCTCGCTCCGGACGGAGAGGCAGATCCAGGAGTCGCCGTTGTTCATCGACGAGATCCAGACGACACCGCAGGAGGGGTCGATCTAGATACACCACGGATTCGTCCAGCACGGGGAATTATTCGCCAACTCTAGCAGACTCCCCTCAGACGAGGGTATCCCCTGTGGACGACGTGGTCTCCTTTCAGGAAGTCTTGTTGAGGGGTGCGAGCAAGCTGGGCATCCAACTGACTGTGCCCACGCCTACGACCTCCATAATATTTGAGACTCTCCACAAGAAGCACCTATCTAGGCCTCTGTTGCCCTTGGTGCCTGGATTAGTTGAACCCGCCATGGAGCTTTTCCTCACTCCGGCGGTGACAAAGACAGCCCCCTCCAGGTTGCAAAAGAAATACAAAGCTCCTGATGCGGACCCGGCTTTCCTCCATGTGGATCCAGTTCCGGATTCAGTCATTGTGACGGCGGTGAGGAAGCAGCACGCCACCACCCTGTCCTCAAGTGTGCCTCCGGACAAGGAGAGTCACTGGTTGGACTCAGCGGGCAGGAAGGTATGCGGGACGGCCGCTACCTCCATGAAGGGTGCCAGTGCATCTGCGCTGTTGGGGCGCTATGATCGGGCGCTGTCGGAGTCCCTCCAACAGTTCGCTGACCTCCTACCCCCGGGAGAAGGAGGATTTTATGGAAATCCTAAATGAGGGATTGCTGGTGTCGAACCAGCCGATCAGCGCAGCTGCGGACTCTTTAGTCTTGGCAGCCCATGGGTATTGCCATGGAGTTAATCAGAGGCGCCACGCATGGCTCAGATTGACATCACTGAAGCCCAGCAGAGGGTGGCCAACCTGCCCGTCTCGGGCAAGACCCTATTCGGGAAACACGCCGACGATGAAATGGCCCGCATGAAGGCGGAGGCTGAGACTCTGACGGCTGTGGGCTTGGAGAAGCCCAAGGACCAAAAGAAGAACTACTGCCCGTTCCAGAGACGGTACGGGGCGCAGGGCAGAGGGCGAGGTCAACAGTCTGGACAGCAACAGCAGCAGCAGCAGTTCCAGAGGAAGCCCTTTTAAAAACGTCAGAGGGGCAGGGGTGGTCAGCAGTCTGCCACCGCGACCAAAGGCCCGGCCGGGTCTAGGCCCTGAGCGATTACTTCCCCGTCATCCGTTACCCACTCTGATGGGCGGGAAGCGTTCAATATTTTCTGGCAAAGTGGAGAAAAATTACTCAGGACAAGTGGGTGCTGAATATTGTTTGCAATGGATACAGTCTTCAGTTCACCAGCCCACCTCCAGCAATTCCACCGGTTTGCTCGCAGTTTCAGCTGCGCGAGCTACAGGCAGATGCCGATACCCTGTTCAGGAAAAGGGCGATAGAAGACGTCCCTCTGTCTCAAAGGGGTAAAGGTCTGTACTCCCGATTCTTTCTGGTCTGAAAAAAGGACAAGAACGAGTTCAGGCCTATTCTGGATTTGCGGCAAGCAAACAAGTGGATTCGCAGAGAAAAATTTTGCATGCTGTCTTTGCACCAGATTTACCCTCAACTGCAAATGGGAGACTGGCTGTGTGCGATAGACCTACAGGATGCATACTTCCACGTGCTCATTGCACAGAAACACCGGAAGTTCCTGCGATTCCAAGTCGGCGCCAATCACTATCAATACACAGTGTTACCGTTCGGGCTGAAGTCTGCACCCAGGACCTTTTCCAAATGCATGGCAGTGGTAGCGGCACACCTGAGAAAGAACAAGGTGTTTGTCTACCTGTACCTGGACGATTGGTTGATCAAGGCATCCTCCTTCTCGGAAGCTCAAGCTCACTTCCAGAAGACGTCCGTTCTCTTGAACAAACTGAGGTTGCACATCAACATGTCCAAGTCCGTCCCGACTCCGGTCCAATGCCTACAGTACTTGGGAGCCTCCATCAATACGATGTCAGCAAGCTTGTCTCCTTCAGAGGAAAGACGTTTATCACTCCTTCGGAAGGCTCAGGCTCTTATGACCGCTCTATCTACGACAGTGAGGACGGTGTCTTCTCTACTGGGGTCGATGGCCTCTTGTATCTTCCTCAAGCCACACGCACGGCTACACATGAGACCGCTGCAGGAGTGTCTGGAGGATTAGTGGGACCAGAGGAGAGGAAACTGGGACGACAAGATACGACTGTCTCTGCATACTCTACAGTCTCTGAAATGGTGGTGTTCAGCTGAGAATCTCCTCAAGGGGGTTCCCTTCCACAAGGACATTCCCACTCAGACTATCGTGACGGATGCTTCTCTCCACGGCTGTGGAGCGCATTCCGGGGAGTTACAGATCCAGGGAACGTGGTCTCAGACGGAGTCCACGTATCACATCAATTTTCTGGAACTCAGAGCTGTTCACTTGGCACTCAAGGCCTTTCATCCGTCCTTCCAGACCAACTCTCTGCTTGTACAGACGGACAATATGACCACGATGTATTACCTCAAGTAGCAGGGGGGCTCGAGATCGCGCACCCTGTCGCAGGAGGCTCAGGCGATCTGGCACTGGCTTCTTGCCATAGGACTGTCGATAACGGCTACTCATCTACTAGGTGTGCAGAATGTTCAGGCGGACGCACTGAGCAGACTGATCCAGGAAAACCCACGAATGGGTCATTAACGACGAAGTACTTGGAGACATTTTCGTCAGGTGGGGCACTCCAGACGTGGATCTGTTCGCCACTGCCGAAAACAGCAAATGCCGAGACTTCGCATCCAGGTACTACCAGCAGGGAACGCTGGGGAATGCGTTATGGATCGACTAGTCGAACAGCTTTCTGTACGCTTTTCCACCCATTCTCCTGATTCCAGCGGTGCTCATCAAGCTGGCCCAGTCCAGGGCACGAATGATACTGATTGCCCCGGAATGGCCCAGGCAGTGGTGGTTCACGGACCTGCTTCACCAGTCTCTCCTTCCTCACATTCGGCTGCCATGCCGGCAGGACCTGCTCACGGAGTTCGGGGGCAGATGGTGCACCCCAATCTCTCATCTTTGAGTATGGCGGCATGGCTCCTGAGATAGTACAATATGGCCATTTGAATCTCCATTAGGAGTGTATGGACATACTGAAGGAGGCTAAGAGACCTTCCACTAGTACTTCCTATGCGTACAAGTGGAAGAGATTTTGCCTCTGGTGCAAGTCCAAGAACTATGATCCAACAACATGTAAGGAGGATGTCATCCTTCCGTACCTTTTACATTTGGCGCAGTCTGGCCTTAATGTTCATTCTATTAAGGTTCATCTCGCTGCTCTGACTGCTTACAGGAAATGCCCTTCACAGGCCTCCTTCTTCCAGATCCCTGTGATCAAAGATTTTTTGGAAGGCTTGAAGAAAATGTTTCCTCCCGTATGACTTCCCTCGCCTTCATGTGAATTGAATGTGGTGCTGTCCAGATTGATGAAGGAACCTTTTGAACCTATTTATAAGGCTTCGTTGCAGCACCTGTCCTGGAAGCCGGCGTTCCTCGTGGCTATTACATCGGCCTGCAGGGTGTGTGAAATTCAGGCGTGTGTTGCCAAGAACCTTATAATGTATTTCATACTGCTAAGGTTGTTGTTAGAAAGGTCAACCCGGGGGAGGCAGAAGATGTCTGACTGACCACCCCTAGGCCCACCCCTCCTTCGGGAAAGAGACCGAGCGAGGTCGAGAGGCCTCCGGTGTGAGGGTCCTCTCCTAGAATCGTACAGCAGAGTAATCACACCACTACAGATATACACCACACGAGGATAAGATCTTCAAACTTTATATAGTAGTAGGTATCGTGAGCAATATGTACAAGCAGATCGAGGGATCTGGAAAGTCTCGTAACAGGGGTCAGGGTAGCGGGACAGTCTTAACTGATGGTCGGTTGCAAGGATACCCTACGCACAGCTCTCAATCCTCGAGCCGGGGGGGTTCCGTAGAGTTGGGCCACGGCAGCGCCAGCAGGCTTCAAGGTAGTTCAGGGAAGATGGACCGTGGCAGCGCCAGCAGGCTCCAAGATGGTTTCAGCGAAGATGGACTGCGGCAGCGCCAGCAGGCTCCAAGATGGTTTCAGCGAAGATGGACCGCGGCAGCGCCAGCAGGCTCCAAGATGGTTTCAGCGAAGATGGACCGCGGCAGCGCCAGCAGGCTCCAAGATGGTTTCAGCGAAGATGGACCGCGGCAGCGCCAGCAGGCTCCAAGATGTTTTCAGCGAAGATGGACCGCGGCAGCGCCAGCAGGCTCCAAGATGGTTTTAGCGAAGATGGACCGCGGCAGCGCCAGCATGCTCCAAGATGGTTTCAGCAAAGATGGAGTTCTTCTCAGGGTCAGTCGCGACAGCGTCAGCAGGACCTCGACTCCGGGATACAACTCCTGTCCTACTCCGGGGCTGGCCCAGATATAGGGCTGGAGTCCTTTGATGTCCGGACCCTCTCGCCTGGTGGTCGGAGGGGCCGGGATGATGGTGTCCAGACACCCAGCAGGGGGTGGAGCCAGCGCCCAGGGAGGCCGGGGGCTGATCGAAACTAAGCATCCGGGGACGGTTGGAGAGCCATCGAGACTCCCCTTTCCTTGGTCTTGGTTGAGTGGCCACTCTACCCCCGAGGGGATCTTGGTGCCTCGATGGCGGGCTCGCTGGGGGCCCTGGCCGCGGCTTGGCCGAGGCCACGTACCTGTGACATGGTGTGCCCAAGATGGCGTCGGGCCTGGAATGAGGGTCCGGAGTGGCCACCGGCCCGGCAAGGCTGGGGCGGGCCGGGGGCGCCGTGTTCCAGGGGCAGTGTTTGTGGGTTGCCGGGGGGGCGGATCTTGGTGGTCATAGGTCGGGAGGAGTCTTGCCGTAGGATGACCAGGGCTTGATGGAGAGCCGATGTCGTCCAGGGCCCGCCACGCGGGAGGGGTCGGACCACGCCACGAGGCCGGGTCCAACACACGTCCCCTCCAGCTGAAGGCAGGGGAGAGTCACCCATCTTCTTGGGGATTCTCCTCGCCGAGGCGGAAGAATCGGGACAGGCCGTCAGCGTTGGCGTGGTCGTTGCCAGGGCGATGTTCCACGGTGAAGTTCATCCCCTGGAGGGAGATGGACCATCGTAGTAGCTTCGGGTTCTCGCCCCGCATCTGCATCAACCACCGCAGGGGCCGGTGGTCGGTCTGTACTCGGAAGTGTGTGCCGAAGAGGTAGGGCCGGAGCTTCTTGAGGGCCCATACGACGGCAAATACTTCCCGCTCGATGGTGCTCCACCGTTGTTCCCTGGCCAGCAGGCGCCGGCTGATGAAGGCCACCGGCAGGTCAACCCCGTCTGAGTTGACTTGCGAAAGAATGGCCCCAATCCCGTGCTCGGAGGCGTCGGTTTGGACCACAAACTCTCGGCTGTAGTCGGGGGGGCCTGGAGCACAGGGGCGGTGCACATGGCAATCTTGAGGGTCTCGAAGGCAGTTTGGCACTCCGGGGTCCAGTGCACCTTTTGTGGTAGTCTTTTGGATGTCAGTTCTGTGAGGGGCCCCACAATGCTTCCGTAGTTTTTTATGAACCGTCGATAATATCCAGTGAGCCCCAAGAAGGCTCGGACGGCGGTCTGGGTGACTGGGGGCTCCCAGGCCTGGATGGCATCGATCTTGGGTTGGAGGGGAGCCACCTGGCCGCTCCCTACTTGGTGCCCCAGATAGGGGGCCCTGACCCTTGGCCTATCTGGCACTTGCTGGCTTTTATTGTTAGTCCGGCCCGCTGGAGGGCCGTCAGAACCTCCCAGGGGTGGGTCAGGTGCTCGTCCCAGCATCGGCTGTATACCGCAATATCGTCCAGATACGCAGCACTGAACTCTTCCAGCCCTGCTAGCACTCGATTCACCAGCCTCTGGAAGGTGGCCGGAGCATTCTTCATGCCGAAGGGCATCACGTTGAAATGGAAGTGGCCGTCGGGGGTCGAGAAGGCGGACCGTTCCTGTGCACCCGGGGTGAGGCCGATCTGCCAATATCCGGCCGTGAGGTCGAAGGTGCTGAGGTACCGGGCGGCCCCCAGGCGATCGATTAGTTCATCCGCCCTGGGAATGGGATGGGCGTCGGTCCTGGTGACGGCATTCAGGCCCCGGTAGTCTACGCAGAATCGTAGCTCCGGGGGTGCCCCGGGGGCGGCAGTTTTAGGGACCAGAACAACGGGACTGGCCCAGGGACTGTCCGAGGGCTCGATCACTCCCAGGGTTAACATCTTAGTGACTTCGGACTGGATGCAGGTCCGGACCCGGTCAGGAACTCTGTAGGCTCTGTGTCGCACCGGCGGGCTGTCCCCGGTGTCGACATCGTGGACACACCACCGGGTGACTCCGGGGGTGAGGGAGAACAGGTTCACAAATTGCCCCAGTAGATTTTGGCAGTCCTGGCTGTTCGGGCGTCAGAGCAGGGGAGAGGGTGACCCCATCGACGGAGCCATCTTTCTCAGAGGTGCTCAGGAGGTCGGGTAGAGGCTCGGAGTCGTCCTCGGCTCCATCATCTGTGGCTAACAGCAGGCTCAGTTCGGTGCGGACAAAGTGGGGTTTGAGCCGGTTGGCGTGCAGGACCCGGAGGGGGTTCCGGGGGGACTCCATGTCCACCAGGTAGGTGACGGGGCTCTTGCGCTCCACCACCTTGAAGGGCCCTTCCCATTTGTCCTGTAGGGCGCAGGGGTCTACCGGGGACATGACCCAGACCTGCTGGCCCGGCTCAAACTCAATGGACGAGGCATTTTGATCGTACCAGCGCTTCATCTCCTCTTGACTGGCCTCCAGGTTGACTTCGGCCATTTTCCGGAACTTCTGCGTCTGGTTGCGGAGGGTCAAGAGGTACCGGTAGACATCGGGAGGAGTGTCTGGGGCGGCCAGCTCCCAGCCTTCCTTGACCAGGCTGAGGGGGCCTCTGATGGGGTGTCCATACAACAGCTCGAAGGGGCTGAATCCCAGGGATCTCTGGGGTACCTCCCGATAGGCGAACAGGAGGCATGGCAGCAGCACGTCCCACTTGCGCCGGAGTGGCTCCTCTAGGCCCTTGATCATCCCTTTCAATGTTCTGTTAAACCGCTCCACGAGTCCATTTCTTTGAGGGTGATACGGGGTGGTGAACTTATAGGTGACCCCGCACTGTTGCCACAGGGACCGCATGTATTTTGAGATAAAGTTTGTGCCTTGATCACTGACGACTTCTCGGGGGAAGCCGACCCGGGAGAAGATCCCCATTAGCGCCCGACCCACTACGGGGGCCGTGATAGTCCGGAGGGGGATGGCTTCCGGGTAGCGGGTGGCATGGTCCACCAGGACAAGGATGAAGCGGTGCCCCTGGGAAGTTGGAGGGTCCAGGGGCCCCACGATGTCGATCCCCACTCGCTCGAAGGGGGTTGTTACTACAGGAAATGGTTGGAGTGGGGCCTTCACTTTCCCCCCACTCTTCCCGCTGGCTTGACATGTAGGACAGGTTCGGCAGTGATTGTTCACATCGTTGCGCATCTTCGGCCATTAAAAGTGAGTCACCAGGCGGCTGTAAGTTTTGTCCTGCCCCAGGTGTCCGGCGAGGGGCACGTCATGTGCTAGGTTGAGGAGAAAGTCTCGGAAGCGGAGGGGGACGACGAGCGTCCGGCCGGCCCCCAGTTCGGCGATCTTTTGTTCACTGTACAGGAGGTCTCAATAGATCCAGTGGGCCCCTGAGGAGTCTCCTGCCGCCTGGGTGTTGGCCTGATGTCTGAGTCCCTCAAGGGAAGGACAGGTCCTTTGTTCCAGACAGAACTGTTCGCGGGTAGGGCCACCTTCTGGGTGCCCTGGGGTTAGTTCGGGAAGGGGCCCGAGCTCGGGAATTTCTTCATGGTGGGCCTCCTGCGGGCCGAGTTCGGGCTCGAGGTCCTCGGGGGTTGCGGGCGGCGGAGGTGCCGGCCACTCGGGTTCTTCAGGCGGAGCTGCTTCGTTCGGGACAGCGTCCCGGGCGGTCATGGATCGGGTCGTCGCACAGACCCACTCAGGAAGGCCTAGCATCCCCAGATGCTCTCTTCGCTCGATCTGGGCCCAGGGGGAACTTTCCAGGTCGTTCCCTAGGAGGCAGTCCACCGGGGCATCGTCCCGGACGGTGACTTTCAACATGCCTGACACTCCTCCCCATTCGAAGGGGATGCGAGCTATCTGGCACCAACTCTCGGAATTGTCCGCTGACCGGACGGGGCACAGGACGTGGGGCAAGATTTGTTCTGGGGTCACCAGATGGCAGCGGACTGCTGTTATGCTGGCCCCCGTGTCACGGAGAGTTTGGCCCGGCGTCCATTAATGGTGACCCATTGGCGGTACTTCTGGGTGTTGACTGGAATCTGGTCTCGAGGGATCATGTCTCTCTCGCCCAGGCACGCCAAGAGCATGGCGGCGGGCTCCCATACGTTTTGTTCAATATTGACCTCTTCTTCTTCGTCCCTTTCTTCACTCAGGGCAGCGGCCGTGATCTGTCGGTTGGGGGGGCCGGTGGGGCCGGCCCGCTGGTTCATGGGGCAGAGAGGATCATTGGCATAGTGACCCAGCCGCTGGCATCGGTGGCAAGTAACGTTGGGGCGGGGCCCCGGTCGGACTGGTGGAGCCCCCCTTTGGCTCAAGGCTGGTGCAGTGGAGGCGGGAGGAGACCCCTGGAGGGCGTCTCGGCCCCGGCTTAGGCCAGTTCCACGGCCTCGCGGCCGGTGGTTCCCCGGGGACCCTCGACCATACTCTCCGGTTGCGTTCCGGTGTACTCTGTTGCTTGCCCATCGATCCGCTTCAACCGCCAGTTTCCGTGGCTCTGTTAATTTGCTGTCGAGGAGGTGCTGCCGGAGTTCGATGAAGCAATTATTGGAGAGATGCTCCCATAACATGAGGTCGACCAACTGCTGGTAGGTGGTGACCTGACTGCCTTTGATCCACCCCTCCAAGGCTCTGCTAAAAAAGTTCACGTATTCCACCCATGTGGTACCAGGGATCTTTTTACAGTCTCTGAATCTCTGTCGGTACATTTCGGGGGTGAGTCCGTAGCGTGTGAGTAGAGCGGTTTTCATGTGTTCATAGGAGGTCATCTCGGCGTCAGGGAGTTCTAGCAGGGCGTCCCTCCCTTCGTTGACAAACTTTCCCCATAGGCCGGCGCCCCAGTCCTTGAGGGGCACCCGATGGGCGGTCATGGCCACCTCATAGGCCTTGAACCATTGCTGGATGTCGTCGTTTTTATAGTACTCTTTGACGACATCCTTTGGTAGGTGAACCTTGGTGTCCATAGGAGGGGCCGAGGTCTTGGCCCCGGCCGCGCTGTCTTCGTTGCTCTTGGCTTTGAGTTCCAATTCTTTTAGGCCTCGTTCGTGTTCATACGCGAGTCTTTTCTCTTCTAGGTCACGTTGTCTTCGTTTCTCTTCTAGGTCCCCCTCCAGTCGTAGTTGCTCGAGGGCTATTTTTTTCTCCGCTAGCTGTAGCTCTCCGTCTAGCCTGAGTCGTGCGAGCTCCAATTCGTGTACCCTGTTCCGTTCTCGTTCTCGGGCGTCTTCGTATAAGAGGTCCGTGTCTAGTGTTGTGGTTCTCTCCCCCGTTGGGGGTGCGCTGGTTTCCAATTATCCGTTCGGGTTATCCTCATTTCGGGGTGGCCCGGCTCGGGTGTCCACCCAGGTTTGCAAGGCTGTTTTGAGGTCGTCTTTTGTGCTCAGGCCAGTGGTAGCGATGCCCAAGTCTTTACAGAATTGCTTTAGCTCTTTGTGGCTGTATTCTTCCATCTTCTCCTTCTGGAATGTGGTAGGTGGGTTGGTTTCTTGAGTCGTCATGGTCGCTGTGTGTTTTTCTGTTGTAGCGGGTAGATCACTCTCTGTACGATTTTGCGTTGGCTCGGATCGCAGCGCCTGCCACCAATGTTAGAAAGGTCAACCCGGGGGAGGCAGAAGATGTCTGACTGACCACCCTTAGGCCCACCCCTCCTTCGGGAAAGAGACCTAGCGAGGTCGAGAGGCCTCCGGTGTGAGGGTCCTCTCCTAGAATCGTACAGCAGAGTAATCACACCACTACAGATATACACCACACGAGGATAAGATCTTCAAACTTTATATAGTAGTAGGTATCGTGAGCAATATGTACAAGCAGATCGAGGGATCTGGAAAGTCTCGTAACAGGGGTCAGGGTAGCGGGACAGTCTTAACTGATGGTCGGTTGCAAGGATACCCTACGCACAGCTCTCAATCCTCGAACCGGGGGGTTCCGTAGAGTTGGGCCGCGGCAGCGCCAGCAGGCTTCAAGGTAGTTCAGGGAAGATGAACCGCGGCAGCGCCAGCAGGCTCCAAGATGGTTTCAGCGAAGATGGACCGTGGCAGCGCCAGCAGGCTCCAAGATGGTTTCAGCGAAGATGGACCGTGGCAGCGCCAGCAGGCTCCAAGATGGTTTCAGCGAAGATGGGCAGCGCCAGCAGGCTCCAAGATGTTTTCAGCGAAGATGGACCGCGGCAGCGCCAGCAGGCTCCAAGATGGTTTCAGCGAAGATGGACCGCGGCAGCGCCAGCAGGCTCCAAGATGGTTTCAGCAAAGATGGAGTTCTTCTCAGGGTCAGTCGCGACAGCGTCAGCAGGACCTCGACTCCGGGATACAACTCCCGTCCTACTCCGGGGCTGGCCCAGATATAGGGCTGGAGTCCTTTGATGTCCGGACCCTCTCGCCTGGTGGTCGGAGGGGCCGGGATGATGGTGTCCAGACACCCAGCAGGGGGTGGAGCCAGCGCCCAGGGAGGTCGGGCCGATCGAAACTAGGCATCCGGGGACGGTTGGAGAGCCATCGAGACTCCCCTTTCCTTGGTCTTGGTTGAGTGACCACTCTACCCCCGAGGGGATCTTGGTGCCTCGATGGCGGGCTCGCTGGGGGCCCTGGCCGCGGCTTGGCCGAGGCCACGTGCCTGTGACATGGTGTGCCCAAGATGGCGTCGGGCCTGGAATGAGGGTCCGGAGTGGCCACCGGCCCGGCAAGGCTGGGGCGGGCCGGAGGCGCCGTGTTCCAGGGGCAGTGTTTGTGGGTTGCCGGGGGGGGCGGATCTTGGTGGTCATAGGTCGGGTAGAGTCTTGCCGTAGGATGACCAGGGCTTGATGGAGAGCCGATGTCGTCCAGGGCCCGCCACGCGGGAGGGGTCGGACCACGCCACGAGGCCGGGTCCAACAGTTGTTATGCGTACTCACCCTAAATTTCTTCCTAAGGTTATTTCTGATTTCCATGTTAACCAGACCATAAATTTACCTACGTTTTTTCAGAATCCTTCCTCTCCAGCGGAAAGATCTCTACATTCCCTGGATGTCAGGAGGGTGTTGAAATTTCATCTGGATAAAACCTAAGATATTCATATGTCAGACCAATTGTTTATCAATTATGGGTCAGTCAGGACAGGTCTTGCTACCTCAAAACAGTCCATTTCGAGGTGGATTGTGTCCTGTATACAGTTGAGTTATCAAAAGGCTAATAAGACCTTAGGGGGTAAACCTAAGGCTCATTCCACCAGGGGCAAAGCTGCCACGACTGCTTTGTTACATAATGTTCCCATTGCAGAAATCTGCAGGGCGGCCACTTGGACGTCAGTCCATACCTTTGCTAAACATTACTGTCTGGATTCTGATGCCAGGGCAGACGCTCAGGTTGGGCAGGCTTCGCTGCGAAATCTGTTCGCACAGTAGTGGTGTTGTACTTCTTTTCTCCACCGCCGCTTTGGTGTGGGGATGGGCTTGCCATTCTATTCACTAGTTTATGACTATACACAGAGATTCCCTACTACAGAAGGAGTAGTTTCTGTCCTGTAACTCCTGTTCTGTAGTAGGGGTGTCTCTGTTATAGTCATAAGCGCCCGCCCTCCTCCCCGGTGGAGTAAGATGTTCATGTTCGGAATGCTACAGGTCTAGCGTTATACGCCTTCAAAAAGAACTGAAAGTAAATGGGACCTGCTAGGCATTCTGGGATACTGAGAAAGTTCTGGAAAGTTTTCTTAAAGGCACGGTATCCCTTTTTGAGCCACATAATGGCAGCCTATGGGGCTTGTCTGTTCTCCCCTTCCTCTCTATCATTCCAGAGGCTTTGTTGGTAAAAAGGGGAGTTTTTCTCTATAAAGAAAACTAGGCAATCTGTGCTGTTTGTGGTTTTGGTGGAATGTCTAGTTGAAGTACTGGACAGTGTAGCCTATGGATATAGGCTGCATTATATGTCTTTAAATTCTCTCTTAAGTGTCTGTGCAGGACTACATTTTTAGACACCTTAAGAGATTATATTTGATTGCTCCGGGGTCCACGCTCATGAGCGGGACTATTCACTAGATTATGTCTATAACAGAGATACCCCTACTACAGAACTGGGGTTACAGGACAGAAACTACTCCTTCTGTGGCGCTGAGTAAAGCTATGGTGCTGAGTGGTGCTGTGGCGTTGAGTGGTGCTGTGGCGTTGAGTGGTGCTGTGGCGTTGAGTGGTGCTGTGGCGTTAAATGGTGCTGTGGCGTTGAGTGGTGCTGTGGCGTTAAATGGTGCTGTGGCGTTGAGTGGTGCTGTGGCGTTGAGTGGTGCTGTGGCGTTGAGTGGTGCTGTGGCCTTGAGTGGTGCTGTGGCCTTGAGGGATGCTGTGGTGTTGAGTGATGCTGTGGCGTTGAGTGATGCTGTGGCGTTGAGGGATGCTGTGGCATTGTGATGCTGTGGCGTTGAGTGATGCTGTGGCGTTGAGTGATGCTGTGGCGTTGAGTGGTGCTGTGGCGTTGAGTGGTGCTGTGGCGTTGAGTGGTGCTGTGGCGTTGAGTGGTGCTGTGGCTTTGAGGGGTGCTGTGGCATTCAGTGGCGCTGAGTGGTGCTGTGGCGTTGAGGGGTGCTGTGGCATTGAGTGGTGCTGTGGCGGTGAGGGGTGCTTTGGCGTTGAGGGTTGCTGTGGCATTGAGGGGTGCTGTGGCATTGAGGGGTGCTGTGGCATTGAGGGGTGCTGTGGCGTTCAGTGGTGCTGTGGCATTCAGTGGTGCTGTGGCATTCAGTGGTGCTGCGGTTTTGAGTGGTTTTGTGGTGTTGAGTGGTGCTGAGTGATGCTGTGGCATTGAGTAATGCTGTGGCGTTGAGGGGTGCTGTGGCATTGAAGGGTGCAGTGGCACTGAGGGGTGCTGTGGCACTGAGGGGTGCTGTGGCACTGAGGGGTGCTGAGTGATGCTGTGGCGTTGAGTGATGGTGTGGCGTTGAGTGATGGTGTGGCGTTGAGTGATGGTGTGGCGTTGAGTGATGGTGTGGCGTTGAGTGATGGTGTGGCATTGAGTGGTGCTGTGGTGTTGAGTGGTTCTGTGGCATTGTGTGGTGCTGTGGCATTAAGTGGCGTTGAGTGATGCTGTCGCGCTGAGTGATGCTGTGGTGCTGTGGCGTTGTGGCGTTGAGTGGTTCTGTGGCGTTGAGTGGTGCAATGCAGTAGGTCTCGCAATTAGGGGGGTTTGAGCTATTGCATTGTAAATGACAGTGCCTTTTATATATGTTTTAGTTTGTAAAACATAAATAAAAGGCATTGGCATTTACAATGGCAATAGCTTAAACGTGCGTAAATGTGAGACCTATTGCATTGCAAATGCTTGTTTGATGAAGGTTTTGCCTTATGTGGCCGTATTGTAGGAGTGCTAACAGCTGTGGGGACTATGGGAAGTCACGGGAAGCACGAGGGGAGGAGAACCTGGCCGGGAAGGGTGGTTTAAATTTACAGATGTAGCAGTGCGGCGAGGTGCTCTTGGATGCCGCTCAAACACAAACAAATTTTTGTAAAAAGCTGGCTCCACTAAACAAGCAATGCGTGCAACTAAATAAATAATTAAAAGTGGGTGCCATGTTAAATATAACACGTGCTCAACTAAATAAATAATTAAAAGCGGGCAGAAGTGAAAGGGGAAAAGAACCTGGCAGGGCAGGGGAGGGGGGGTTGAATTTACTGATGCAGCAGTGCGGAGAGGGGTTCTTGGGTGGCACCAGAACAAAAGTGGAGTGAGAAATTGTGACGGAAAGGTTGGGGGGTGGGAAGCTGACGAGGAGGTGGGGAAGGGCAGCGAGGCACTTGGGAGAGCGCTCTGCTTTGAGGCTTGACGGCCTGAAGGAAGGCAATACATTGTGGAAAGAGGTTCAGGGTGAGAGTGTAACAAGAGCTAACATCAAATAAATACCCTGTTCGCAAGACTCCTAATCCAGCCCCAGCAGTGAAATTATATAACTCGCAATTTGAGTCAAAAGGAAAAACAAGCTGTAGAGTGAGAAATATTCATCTAACAGTTGTAGAGTTAATGTACGGGGCACCGGGTGTACTGCGAGAGCACCCACACGCGGTGCCATTCACACCAGTGGAACTGTGCGCAGTGCCACCAGCTCTGGATCACCAGGGCCGCCTCGTTCTTGTGAGACTGGCAGTGAGGCTGCGGCGAGCTGGGAGACACGTGGAGAGAGCACTGGGGTGAGGGTGAAGGGTGAGGCAGGCAAGAGAGAGGGGGACCGCGTGGAACAGAGAGAAGAGAACGGGGGAGAGAAAGCGGAAAAAGAACGAGAAGGAAAAAAGAGTGATTTAGCAATAAAATGAAACAAACAAAAAACACAGGTAAGAGAAGCAAAAAGGAGAGACACCGCGAGAAACAAATGGCGAAAAGCAGATGAGAGTCTCAAGTTAGAGGGGAAAGTGTTGGTAGGAAGGGAAATATGGAAAACATGGATAGGCAAAGATGGAGAAATGAAGGGCAGAAGTTACAGGGGCAGGAGAAAGAAAGGTAAAATATATAATGAGGTGATGTGATACAGACAAGAGGTAACCATAAGAGCGAAACAAGAGGTAACCATAAGAGCGAAACAAGTCGGGTGGGGGTGGAGGGCAGGGGAGCAGGGGAGTGAGCGAGTGGGAGGGAACAAGCATATGGGGTGTGAGTGAGGCCAAGCGCGCGCTGGCGAAGCTTCGCACTTCAAGAGCCTGGTGGTGTGCGAGGCTTACTTGCAAGTCAGATGGGGATGGGGGTGTGGGGGAGCGAACGAATGGGAGGGAATGAGCATATGAGGTGTGAGTGAGGCCAAGGGCGTGCTGGTGAAGCGTCACACTTCAATAGATCACATGCATTGGGAGGAATCCGATTGTTCAAGAGTGTTGATTCCCCTACAATATGTCAGAGCTACCAATAGCTCGACCTAAAAACGAGTTACTTACCTGTACACTATGGTTCTCTGGTATTATTTTTCATAGATTCACATGCGCCCACCCACCTCCCCGTTTCTTCTAGGTAGACCATCTTTATCTCTGGTTTCTTACATAGCTCACTCTTGGGCTGTTGGAAATCTGAGGTATGGTGGCTCTGCTGGGGATGGTGTAGGCTGGTGCTGGCAGCTGATTGACTGTGGTTTGGGCCACATGATGATGAGGAGAGGTTACCTATTGTTTTACTACTCTATGGTTTCCTGGCATCTATGAAAGATAATACTGGAGAACCATAGTGTACAGGTAAGTAACTAGTTTTATATCAGTATCGCAGGGTATCGCTTATGTGTGGCTCTGCTCATACCTTCCGCATACATACCAACAAACTCTATTCAGGCAGGAGTGTCACAATTTTTTAGGCCAAAAACTGCTTTCTTTTAGCTGGTTAATATTGCCTCTGCTTCAGCAGAGGTCAATGGGAAAATATATTTTCCTAATTAGTTTTTTCTTCAAAATCGCCCACTTTCCTCTTTTTATTTCATTTTCTCCCCTTCCACACAGCCTTCCCAAACTCTGCAAAGTGGAAGCAATGTAAGAAGGCAGCCCCTCTGCATGGGGTTAAGAAGGGATATTCTTGATGTAACTGCATCAGTTTCTTATTTAGAAGACAAAAAAGAATAAAATTCTCTCAATGTACAGATCTAGTAGTATATAGAATCCACAATGCAGTGATGTAAGAAAGTGTCTCTCAAATGCTTAAATTGATGTTGCAGGTTTTTTTTTATTTAAATCTCTGAAGTGCGCCGGGCCCAGCTGACCAGGCACCAGTGCATATGCTCTGACCACTCAAAAGTAAATGGGCTACTGGCTAATCCTTGATTAGCATCTTTAACTTACCTACATATACCTAGTGTATGGCACAAAGTGTATCCAGGGCTAGTAATATAAATGTTATCAGTGGACTGCAGCTCTTATTGTGCCACCACTGCTGTGGCAAAGTGTTATCGTGGCTTTAAGTCTGCCATTGCAGCATAGTCACACTGCATTAAAACTGCCAAATCAGCCTGTCAAAATAATCCTTTTTGCGAAGTCCAAGCACTACTTTTTAATATCTATAAATCACCCATAACGTAGGCCTTTGTAACACATAAGGCACGATGTCACATATTAAAAAGGGCATGTTGAAATTTAATTGTACATGTCCTGGTAGTAAAAACTCAAAACTGTCGTCACTGTAGTAAGGCTGGTATTCCAATTGGCTAACATGGAGCTTCAATAGCACACATGCCAAGCACTAACTTCCATTTTAAACCGCTCAATTTTCAAAATATCAAATTCTTACAATAAACCTGACTTTTAACTGAAGTCGAATTTAAAGTAACTTTTAATGTAAAGGTAACTTTAGAAAATCACCAATTTCTTGCCCACAACTTTTAGTAGCGGTTTCTAATTGACTAAAGTGGTTGTCAGCAGTTGCCCTTATGTTAAGAGCTGTGAAGCACTCCTAGGAGCAGGAACAAAGTGTCTGCTGGAGGGAGGAGGTGTGTCCTCCTGCCAGGATGGTGGATATTGCCACTGAGAAGAAAATGAGTCACACTTTAGCTTGGCCACTTTTCTGAGTAGGTAGACAGGATGGTATCTCTTCTAGAGGACTGGTTTTCCAGGTGAGGGGGCTAATTGTACACACCTCAGAGGTGTGCCCATGGCTCTGTCTCAGGAACAAAGAGTTCCAACATTTTGAATTTGGTCAGACAGGTGTACATTTGGATTGTTTAGTGCCAACATCACAGAAAATGTTGTAAACATGGCTAGGGTTATCCAATGGGAATTCTAGCTCAATTGGCTAGTGAGTAGTCCACACCCATAAACTTGAAATTGGCATAAATGTGGCAGCCCTGGCCTCTAGCATCAGAGCACTGCTGGACTCTGAAAGAACAGAAGGACATCACCTGCTCAACCTGTAGACCCAATAAAGAAAGGTTGCACTAAGGGAGACTGCAATGCTTGAACTAAGATGAGACTTTGCAAAAAGAAGGGCTGATACGCTATGGAGATAAGCCCCAAGGACTGGACTTGCTCCTATTTATGCCAAGGACCAGTAAGTGGACTCCAAGGGCCGGTTGGCTAGCATCCTGTCAAACTTCATGAACACAAAACCTAAAGAAGCCCTGCCATTGCAAGTGCACAGTAACCACTGGACTTGTCCTGGACTCTGCTGGGGGTAACCAAGAGATCAAGTCCTTGCTTCTGTGAGGTGTCTCTCACTTCCTGGACCCTTAGTTAGTGCTCTAGTGTACTCTTTCTTACCCCTGGAATGCAACTTCTGAGCCAAGGATACTTGTTTCCAAGGACAAAGTCCAAGGCTCATAGACTACTACTACTTGGGGGTTTGTAGGTAGTCGCGAATGCTGCTCAGAACAAGGCTTTCATCGAACCCCTGGATTTCACTTCTCCATCGACTTCAAACCGAAAGCTGGACTTAAACTGCAGAGGACCTTGCTGACCTCCCCGTCGACAAAAAGAACAAGAAAAGTTTCTTTGTGCGAAGGTAAAATCTTGACTCAGATCAACCAATCCCCCAGCCACATTCTACCAGACGTCCACCGCAGTCAGCTTGAACCTTTGACTTTGCACCGGATCCTTGCATTTGAAGTTTATAGTCTAACGCTAGGAGTGAAAAGCTGTGATTTACAAAACGTTTCCAAACTTTTGGAGAGAAAAGTAGTGATTTGTGAAAATT
This sequence comes from Lissotriton vulgaris, assembly GCF_964263255.1. Taxonomy (NCBI): domain Eukaryota; kingdom Metazoa; phylum Chordata; class Amphibia; order Caudata; family Salamandridae; genus Lissotriton; species Lissotriton vulgaris. The sequence goes on along the minus strand of NC_141687.1, from coordinate 1,867,885,188 downwards.
GTGAAAATCACAACTCCAGTTACCTTCATCAGATTTTGGGTTTTTGACGTCTAATTGAAGATAAAAATATACTCTACTTTATATAGATTGGAGTTGGGTTTTTACTGTCATTTCTTACTTTTTAACTGTGTTATTACTGTTTTGCTCTTTGAGTTAATAATTAACCACCACAGGGGCAGCCCTAACCACCTGAACCAGGGGCAATCAATATTTTATCCAAACAGTGGTTTACAGCGTACACAAAATTATCATAGCACAAACATATTTTGATCACAAATATTTAAAGAACACTGCACACCTAATAGTGGACAGAGGAAAGAAAATAGAAAATACTGCCCACATACGATTTTTTTTTTTGAAAAACATTTTTAAAAAATGATAAAAAAGTAGTATTGTGAGGCTCAGACATATAAGCTGGTAGATACAACAATTAATAGATATACACGACTATACAAGTGGTACACAAAAAGAGGTTACATAAAAGTTGGAGTTCCAAAACAACACTGGAACTACAACACACAGAACAATGTGTCTCCCATAAATTGCGGCCACAATTGTGTCAACGACGTTTCGACCTTTGTCATAAGTACTTGGTCATCTTCAGGACAGATAATTAACAGAGCATCCCACCAGACAATTTTGATTGCAGGAAGGAAAGCAAGCACAGTGCTACTAAGTGCTTGCATAAAGAAAATTATGTTTGTGTAAGGAGGAAGGATTAACTGGAAGCACTTATACAATTCAGCTCCATTCATTTCTTCACCTCCATGACACCAATCTGGGAAACCACAATTACGTCGGAGAGCTTCAAAAAAAACAATAAACAAACTCACTAACTACCTCTCCATGATTATGGATAAAGATATTCTGGTCAAGCGTAGCCACGCATGGTCAATTGTCTCTGGATATAAGAAAAAAAAGGTTCAAACCTATCTAGAAACTGCATGGTCTAAGAAAAATAAACACATTTTTATTAATGCCAGATTTGGCTTCTATCCAGGCACATGCCACTTACCACCATGGAAGAGACCACAAGGAAATAACATATGCAGGCTTTGTAACCTAGGAAAAGAAAACATCTTACACCTATTGTGTCTTTGCCCGGATCTGAAAATTGACAGAAAAACTACAATTAAAAGAATGTTTAACATGCGTAGTGTAAGGACATGTAGACAGGCACTGATCGCAAGTCTTAACCCAGAAGATTTGCCGATGAGTTCTGCGCTTGTTAAATTCCTTTGTGCGGTACAGAAGAAATTGGATGTTTTTGATTGACCAAACAATAATCTACGTGAATATGGACTTTATACAATGCAGCTTTTTTTCTTTTTTATGTGTATAATATATATCTAACTTTTGAAAACTGATTGAAAATCCAATTGTTTTATAATTTTAAATTTGGTAAAGATTTATCTGCTTTTTTGTAAGATTTTAATTAATCAAACAAATAAATAAATAAAAATATATGGTGGCGGTGTCTGCTAGACACCGCCATCCATATCAGCATGCAGGTGGGAGGGAGCCTTTCTGTGGTGGCGGTACCACCACGGAGAGGTATGCAGTTTTTAGTTTGCGAGCCCGTTGCGGGCCCCCAGCATGTTGGCGGGTTGGGGGAAGGGGCACATAGGGGTACCTATGGTATCCCCCCTTCATGTGCATGCACAACATGGCAGGCACTGCGCGGTGTCTGCCACGTTGTGCATGCACATTCATGACATGCATTGTTGGCATTGCGGCGGGCGTTGCTGAAAGCACCGCCCGCTGCAATGTTAAAAATGCAAGATGCGCCCGCCAGTGTGGGCGCATTCTAATGTCTCTCATGGGACCCCCACACGTATGGCGGGCGGACTTTTACCGTGAGGATGGCGGGCGGACAAAGATTGCCCGCCATCCTAATGATGCCCTGGGAGTTTTGGGCCCCTGGAGTTTGTGGAAGTTGAGGATCTAACTATCTTCATTACCAACTGGATAATGCAACCATTTGACCTCGGCAGAGGTCATTATCCCATTTAGGCTACAGAATTAAGGAAAGTACACTACAGCGTCCTTGTAAGGATGGAATATGATTCGCGCTAGTGCTCTTAGTCAATGATCTGAGGCATAAGGAACCAATTGTAACTGCATTTTGAGCCAAATAGAGCCAGCTTTGGATGGTCACCAGGTATTGTTATTTATTTAAGTGGTGCGAAAACTTATGTAGCAACTACAAGCTCATAAACTGAACAAGAAGACATTCCTGACCTGAAGTGTAGATGCGATACTACAACACTCTGCAGGAGTGAGAGTTGCATATGAGAGTAAAGACTCTCAGTTGGCATGGCCGTGGCCCTTGCATCTGACCGCAAGGAAGAGCATCGTCCACTCAAACAAACATTGGCAAAGCCAATAGGTCTGGCGTTGGCTTGTTTTGTCATAGTTTGTACCAAAGCTTCTCTGAAAAACAACCTGGCCCTCATCAGTCTATAAAAAATATATTGACTACAAGAAAAAAATTGTTTTATTATAAAAAGCACCTATTGCTGTACCAGCCTCTTGCTCAGAAGGGAACTTCTTTGTATGTGCATGTGCTACTTGTGAAATGGTAGAATGCGCTCGCTCACAGTGAAGTTAGCCAGTGGCTCAAGTGAGCTAACCACTGCCTTATCTGTAGCGAAAGGAATAAACATGTGAACGACAACAGACCAATGAATGAAGACACTGGCCGAAAGTCCCTTTAGGTGAGTATAATGTATACAATTTTAGTAATCTCAAAAGATCTTTGCTGACACCAGACCTGACACCAGACCTAAAATTAGATGGTCCCGGTCTGCACGGTTTTCTCACTGCACTCGGGGGGGGGGGGGGGGGGGGGGGGGGGGGGGGGGCTGATTGTTTTCCCTGCTCGAGGCCTTAACGTCTTGCAGGTTTGAGCAGGGAAAATATGTATTAAAAAGACTTGTACAAGCAGAACAGGCCAATTCGAAGCA